>NC_058161.1:6990870-7115870 GCF_020080835.1 Cotesia glomerata | reverse complement strand
ATTATTTAAACAATAAGAGACGAGTTTGAGATTGCATTGTTGTCTTGTCCAAGAGATCATCATGAGGGTATCAGCCTTCGCGAGATACAATATGCATGTGCAAAAAAAATTATTAACGATAATACTTGCAAGAATATATATAATAATAATAATAATAATAATAATAAGGAGCATGATGAGGATGATGATGATAATGATGATGATGTAGTGGTACAGAGGAGAAAGCGAAAGGAGAGATCGATTGTGGATTTACATTTTTTTATGTACACATATTAATTTATAAAAAAATGTTCAAGTTTATGTTGATAAAGAAAAACAACTTCCATCGGACTTTATCGTCGCCTTTCTTTCTTGATTTCTTTTTTTTTTCTTATTATTTATCCTCGGACCAGACTGAAAAAACATCAATTAATACTGATTCTTTGAGAAAAACATTTTATCAGTATTTATATATATGATTATGTGTATATATTTCTTCTTTTTATTATCTTTAAATTTTTATCTTATACTCAACATACATATACATGTATACGCCGTAAATAGTGGATAAATTTTATTTTATTTTTTACATTTAACAGTATATTTTTATAAGTTTTATGGCCACTTTTATATTGAGTTTGCATTATATTTTAGATTATTTTTTATTAATTATTTTGTTTTTCTTCTTGGATATTAGTTCCAAGAATAAAATAGATAACAACGGATATATAATTGAAATTTAAGATTGTAGTCAGTTTATTATTTTTTAATTGACTTTAAAATTTTGATTACAATCTAAACATAAACTCATATCATCAAATTATAATTAAAGTCGATTCATTTTTTATAATTTTTATTTTTTGTGAAAACATTTATATAATATATCATACACTTCTACTATCGAGTTAATTTCTATAAACTATTTTTGGAGTAATTTATTGATAAAAGTTTTATATTTTAAACTTAACCAATCATTAATGACTAATTAACTTTTTGGAAATTTTCTTTTTGAAAAAAATTTTTTTTTTACATCATCAAATGTATGATAATAAAATAAACAATTTTTTTTTCTACAAATGAATTATACTAAAAAAACCTCCAAAAAAATCCACTTGTGAAAATTATACAAAACTATGAATTAAATTTTTTTTCATACTTTTTATTAATACGAAACCCTCCGATATTGATCTATTTTATGCTTTTTTATTAAAGAGTTCTAAAAATAAATGCTCTAAAAACTTTTAATCACACCTAAAAATTGAATGTAATCAGTTACCTTGACAATTATAAAATGAACAAGTAATTTACTAATTACAGCAAGTCAACATAACGTAAAAAACAACTTAGCTTACTTCGGGTTCCATAATATAATGAATGAGCGGGCCCGTAGCCCTCGTTGTCGTGCCACCGCGACTGCCCCGTCTCGATTCACCTTCTAGTCGGGCTCCGGTTTCAACAGGTGGGCGTGCGAACGCCGCGTAACTGCCGGCGTGTGTGTCGGCTCTCTGATGATCGCCCACGTCGCCCTTTTTTTTTACTCCCTCGACAATCGATTGTGACACATACATATACTCTCGCACCTATCATTCAATATTTTTGTCGACACCCCCCGCGATAAATTCTCACACGATAAATTCATCTAAATATTTATACACCGTTATTGAAAACATATTTCAGTATTATTATTATTACTATTATGAAAAGAAAAAAAAATTAAATAAATTTCCAACTGTTGATAAAACTCAATAAACATTAAATCAGCATTTATATGTGTATCAATGGCTTATTTACGGTTACGGAATTATATGTTCGTAAGTGTGTAGTCTGTAGGCTTACGATCGATTTCCAATCGACTCTATGCTATACCACGTACTTGCACACATTTGTGCGGCTTACCTACTTTACCCGTCCGCCCACGAACCCCAGCAGCAAAAGCAGCAGCACCACCAGCATAGACATCAGCATCAGCAGCAGCAGAAACGATTTATCGCGAACTAAGAGAAAGAGAAAAATAATAATCCGCATGGAGAGAATGAGAGTGAGAAATGAATCTATTCGTTATAAACGGTATTTATCCATTCCTCTCACTGTCCTATTATAATATCCTTTATCTTCTTCGCCTTTGTTACATTTTCCCTCCCATACATACTATGATATAATATAATACTTCTCTCCTTTTCAATAATATCCCTCTGTCTCTATTATTCAGATATATACTCATTGATATAAGTCTAATGTAAATCAAAAGCCGATCTCACTATTGAGTTTATCTCTTTTATTTTAATAATAATAATAATGATAATAGTAAATTTTCACAAGATTATTATTAATATTAATTTTTTTTTTCATATTGATAATTATCTCCAACCTCTCTTACAAACTTTTTGTGCAAAGAAAAAAAATTAAGTTAACGTTATCAAGTTAACTGTGCAATACGGGTACGATAGCTGGATACCAAAATAAAATTATAAATTTTTTTTCCAACAAAAAAAAAATTTATAATTCAATAAATAATACATAGTTTCATTTCTTTATTAATTTCGTCGGGGCACTCTTAGACCAATAGTTTTTTTTAGTGTTTTTATTGAAATTATTGAAATAAATGAGAATTTCATGGGGCCGAGTAAAGGTTGAGCATAAAAAAAAGAGTCTGAAGCAGTCGGGGGCGACTTGTCGGTCGCTGGTTAGACGTGTGTGGCTTATCAGAACGCGGTTGGTATCACATACGGGTCGCTAATGTCTCCTTATCGAGAGCACCTCTACCCACCTATATCCTCCTCTCCCCTACTGTTCTCAAATGCCCACGGATCCTTGTCGGACTTTCAGCAGCTACTACCAGCAGAGCCAAACGTTTCTTTGGTAACCGCATACACTCAACATAATTCACGATTAAATAGATTACTCCAATTATTATTGTTGTTATTATTATTTTAATCAGTATCATTTATTCGTTATTTATCTTTGCTTTTTATTCTACAATAAAATATGTAGGAAAGTTTTTCAATTAAATATGTCATCGGATTCAGGTATTGTTGACTCTATAATCATATTCAATAATCATAAAATTTTAATAGAATCAAAAAATACATCAATTTTTTATTAAAAAACTGTGGCTGTTATTGATTTTAAGTATATTTATATGTCATTTATAGCTAATTGATTATTTTAATTTATAATTTCAATTCATTTATTGATTGAATATTATTTATTCTTAAAAATTGCACGCCTAAATTCTCAATAAAAGGATTGCGTATACTCGATTAAGACAAAGCACTTTTTTCTTTGTTATAATACGTTGTTTCAAAGTAATTCGATATTCTCACAATGATGTATGAATTTTTTTGAATCCGTAAAATTTGAATCATTTATTTTTCCCCGTAAATTTTTGCAAAATAATCAAACCATTTTTATGATAAATTTAATATAAAAATATATTCGTTTCAAAATATGAATTTTAGGAATAAATTAATCATAAGAATGCAAAATATTTTTTTCTCACCTCCGGGCGGAAAGCGTCAATTTTCCTCCCGCTGCGCTAAACGAAAATGCCGCTTTCCGCCTCCGTCGAGGAGAAAAATAGTATACACACCACGGGCAGTAAATAAGAAAGCCTCAGATCACATGTTTATTGACCTCGGCTTCGCCTCGGACAACAATTACATGTGATCTGAGACATTTCTTATTTTACTGCCCTAGATGTGTAATATACTATTATATGTGTAAATTCCGTAAGAAAAACTATCTTTTTGAAAAATATAACTGACAGTTTCATAAAAATCGCTGAATGATGTAATTAGTAAAGTTAATGGTTCTTCGTTTCGCTAAAATAATATAAAAGGTGTCCAAACATATCATATTGTCTGGACCGGTGGAATTTTAATTATTAATTTAATTAAAATAAACAAAAAATTTTTTAATAATAAAAAAGATTGTGAAGGAGTATATTCGCGTATAGTATAAATATATGCATAAGGATAACGAATGATGTCAAGAGAAGTGGAAGTAAGTGTGAATAGCGTCGTTACGGGGGTGTCTCGCCGACGCATACTCATATTCACAAGAGAAGTAAAGAGAATAAGAAGAAGAAGAAGAAGAGAGTGGAGTATATAATAATGAATACGAGCAAGCAAGGCGCCGTCTCTTGAACATTTGTTGGGTTGGGATATAGCAGTACTATACATCGAGAAGAGGGTTTAAGTAATATAAATTTATGTTAAGAGACGCTCGACTAAACGGATGACCGGCTGTATCTCATTGTTTTCATTTCCTTCGGCACGCCGCGTTACTGTAAGACGCGGAAATGAAGTGTGCGGTGATCTAGAGACGAGAATGTATAAATGTATAAATGGTGTTTAAATATACCTATCTATGTATATGTATAACGCACCCCCTTTACCATTCTCCTTTAAAACCACTGAATCCTCTTACTCTCGCTTGACTTCACCCCTACTCGCGTCCTGCATGACAACGAGAATGAAATTCTACCTCGATGCTGTTTCCTCATCCTATGCGGTCTAACCACCCCTACTGAGAGTGCTGCGGAATTAAATCTACGGGTAGCTTCGAATACTCATATGAGTTGTAGGGAATTGATTTTGATTATAGACTCTTCTCTTACTACTTTAACCACTCACCAATCTTTTATACTTTTTAATTCGGAACTCTGAGGGAGTTAAAAAAAAATTTTTTCAGAGAAATTAAAATAAGTCATAGTATTAAGGCGAGTTTGGGGTGATTTTAACTCACGTTTTCGTAATACGGAAATTATAAAATCAGAGATACAGAGCACGTACATCGGCTCTTGACGTACAAATGACTTTTAACTCTCCTTTCAACCCTCTTGGCGATATATTATATAATAAACTACGTAAAAGGGATAAAATTTATCATATAAATGTATTTTGGCAGCATAACTGATCATTTTATCTATTTTATTTATCTCAAGTTTGCTATCAATAATTTATTATCTATCAAGAGCTACTTAAAATTCAATCGTTTTTAAAATTTTTAGATATTAATGAGAATATAAAATAAATAAATAAATAAGCTTGTTAATGTATCAGAAATGCAATAAAAAACTCGTATATTTTGACTTTTAGTTGAGATTTTGAAATTCTTAAAGAATTTATTCACTTAAAATTGCTTCTGAAAATGGAAAAGTTTTTAATTTGTAACGAATTATATAATTGTATTAGGCAATCATCTTTAGTCTCATAAAACCCATTTAGATCTCTCTTAGAGATTTAAGTTTTACCCCCAAAATAGTTTAGCTTGCTCATTTTTAAACATTTTATTCCTACACAGAAAAAAATATTAACTTGAATCAAGAGAAAAATTCTTAAATCAAGAAAATAATTTTGAAGAGTTTCATTGTCTTGGTTCAAGACAAAAAATTCTTGAATCAAGTAAAATTTACTTAAACCAAGAAAAATTTCTTAGTTTAAGAATTTTTCTACTCAAATCAAGAAGATAAAATCCTTCAAAATTATTTACTTGATATTCAAGTAAATTTTTTTTTCTGCGTAAGGTAAAAGCCCCAATAGATGATCACGTACCAGTATATGATCACTCCATGTATTTGTACATCTATATTCACAAATATAGGTATACAAATACATGGAGTGATCATATACTGGTACATGATCATCTATTGGGGCTTTTACCTTAGGGTCATTCTCAACATACGCCTTGGCACACACGGGAATCTCCAGTAATCTATTTTTTCTTAATTTATTTATTTTCGGGTTCAATCTATAGTGCTGTTTATTATTTTGTTAAAGTAACACATGTCATCTAGTGTTTTTACATCTTCTAGCTTCAATATTATTGCAAGTTTTTTCTAAGAAATTTGCAAGAAAATCATTTTGAAGAGCTTTATCGTTTTGATTTAAGTTAAAAAAATTCATAACCTGAAAACCATTTCTTGGTTTTTGTAAATGTTACTTAATTTAAAAATTTGACACCTTGATTAAAGTCAACGAAGCTCATCAAAATGATTTTCTTGATTCAAGAATTTTTCTCGCGAAGTTAATTTTTTTTTCAGTATGTTCAGTCTTTTCAGAGATGCGCTATACCCTTATAAACTAGTTACATCACTTCGAATCTTTCAGAATCTCTACAATAAAAAAAAAAAACAAACTTTTATGAAATGTATTAAATCACATTTCACAGCTCTATTTTAAATATTAAAAAAGTATCATTTAAAATTTGTTTTATTATAAATTTTTCAATGTATGACAACAAGTTATCTTAACCATTTGAATGTAAAACAAAGCCGTACGTGATTACAAGTGTCTATTAAAAAGTTGAAAGCTTACCCTACTGTTAATAATAAAAAACACGATAAGTAAATATAGACATGAATGGAAAAATCGCGTGTATGGTTTTACAGTTGGATACATTGTAATTCACGTCAAGTTTGAGATGTAGAGTCATCACAGAGTCACATTATTCCATGTACCTGTACACACATTTTAATCTCACGTTTGACGTATACAATTTATTGACATCGACACTTGACTTGAAATGTTACAAAAAATATAACGGCCTCTATTTATTTTATTTATCTCGAGTTCTTTTGTAATTCCAACATTGACACCTGTGTATGGACACCTTTTATTAAGATACAAAGACGGATCATGCGAGTGTAGAGGTGCGTAACTTACACGAAAGACATTCAGATAACCATCGCTCCGATAATTGAATGCATCGATACCGCTTCAGGCTACTGATTTTATTTGTTTATTTTTATTTTTATTATAGTAAAAATTTACCTTAAATTTAATGATCATTTAATTTATGTTAATTTTGTAAAGTATAAGTATTTGACGTAAAGACAAATTAGGATTGAGTAGAGATATAAATAATTGCATACACTTAGAAAAGGAATTATGTAATTGTGTGTTGCCTGCAGCCCGGAAGCAACGGACACCCACAAAGCTCATAACTCTTCTCCGACACTCGTTAATTGAGAAATTAATCCTCGATAATTATTGTCTTGGTATGCTGTTAGTTGCGGGTGCTATGCGAGCCGGTTCTTAGGTCGAGTCACTTGTTCTTTTCTTTCTCTTTACACTTGGCTAATGTATACGTATTATAATAACTGATAACATTAAAGACGGGATTGCTAATTACATATTTCATTTAAAAAAACTTTAACTGCTTATTCAAAAATCAATTAGAAGTTAAAACTGTTTGTTTTATTTTTATTTTTTTGGGAGTAAATAATTATAATAAATGCAAAAAAAAATTTTATTAAATTATTGATTTATCAAAAAATAAAAGAGTTTAATTTGTTTCAAGAGATTATCAATTAATTAAATTTTAATGTTTTTCATTAAAAAACTTATTCTATTTAGTTTTTAAAAAAATTTTTAAATTTTAACCTTTAATATTTTGTTTAAATTTTTTTTTGATTATTCTTGTATAAAACATTTATTGTCATATTTTACAGCAGACAAAAGTTTAAAAGAAAATTTTTTTTTTTTTTTAAATTTAATTAAAAAAATTTTAATTTTCTATTTCAAAATTTTTATGAGTTGAATATTAATATCAAACAATAAACTTTTAAGTCTATTCATTAATCATGATAGAGTAAAAAAAAAATGATCATCACAAAATTAAAACTATTTATAAAATAATATTCTCATAATTACTTTGTGATTAATTGTTATACTTTACACTGCAATTATTACAGTTTATTTTTAGCAAATCAGAAACTTCGGTAGTAAAAAATTACTCAAAGTTTTATAATTAAAGAATCTTGTTAATTACTCATCTTTAATCCGCATGCATACGAGTTAATTGCAGTTCTAATTTCCTGCAAGATAATTTAAATAAAAAAATATTGTTTTTTAGTATCAGGATTAGGATAAAAGAGGCGGAGTGATAACTTTTGTATTTACTTTTGTATTTACTGGTATTATGTATGTAATAGATAATAAATAAACGTCGGTACATTTGCAAATAAATTAAAATAAGATGACGAAGAATAAAACTCATATGTATATGTATATCTGTGGATGGAATGTAAACGGCTATCGATACCCGCATTCGATAGTCACTTGCAGAAGACATGGCTCCTCCATTACCACTCGAGAAAGTGGTTCCTGCGATTGATGCTCGCGCAAGCTGCGTGAGCGATTTATACGCGACGCGTATGCACTTACTACTCGCGCACTTCAACAGCGTCGTGAGTCATCGTGACGAGACTGCTGTTGTACTGGATAGGAATACTGGATAGGGATACTTGAGGAGAGGTTGAGGCGTGTATCCGAGTCTTCCATCTCCGCATCACCCCAAGAGACGCCGATACAAGTAAATGAAATAAAAATAATGTAAGAAGAACACCGATGGGATTAAGAACTCCAATAAAAAACAAAACAAACAGAGAACTAAATATAAATAAAATCACGAACAAATGCTTTTTAATGAAAAAATTTCAGCGATTAGTAAATGCCGCCGTTTGATACCTGCTGTTTTGCAGTAAATTCACGTCACCAGTTTTTTTTTTACTGCAATTGTGTTTATGTGTTAGAAAAATTTAATTAAATTGCAACATTTCACTAGCAGTTAGTTTATATATTCACAGGTGAATTTATTCACCTCTTCGCCGTTTAGACGCCCAACGATTATTGTATTCTCCGATTGATTGGCGCGCGCGAACACTGTTTGATGAAGCACCGCCGTTGAGAAACTCAACGACTACTGGCTGCCAATCAACGGCGGCGCCTCCACCGCGAGCAGGAATGTCGTTTAACTCGTGATGTGAATCTCAATTGTGTGCTAATTGCCGTCAGTTGTCTTCCGCCTTTTTTAGTCATCTATTTTTCAGTAGACTTTACTTTTTTTTCATAAATTTATTATTTGAGGAGAGGCTGAGGTATCGTTTTTTAACATAAAAGTAGAAATATTAAAATTATGAAGTCCTATAAAAATCGTGTCAACTATTTTCATAACATTTTTTTGAGTAGAATGAAAAAAGTTTTTACTTAAAAAATACCGTCCCATATTGCCTCACTTGTTCTTATAAATAAAAAAATTATTTAAAAATATATTTAATAGCAACAATATAAAAAAAAACTTTATTAAAATAGAAAAAAATATACTAGTTTTCGGAGATTTCAATGCGTGAAGAATTTCGATGAAGACGATAAGCCGTGGAGTTGGGGATAAAAAAAGACTTAGGGTTGGTTGTACAACCCTTGTCGATCGCCCGGATCCGGCTTGCCCGGTATCCTCGCGCATCTGGAAGACGGGCATGCATTTATGCATGTTTCGCAGGTATTGCATGTTCCTTGCCAATAACGTCCTTTCCTTCTTCTTCTTCTTCTTTACTCCTTTTCTTTATTTTTCTTGTCTTCGTCCTTCGCTTCTCTTGTCTTTCTCTTATTCACTCCTGTCCGTTGTAACACTGTTCACCAGGTTAAAACTGGATTGCCGCTTCTGAAAATTTTTTTTGCTCAATCGAATTCCAAATTACCGACATCAAGTGTCTACAAATCACTGAATAACAAAATATTACCTTGTAATAGTTGAACATTTTCAAATAAAAAATTTATTTTACCTTTAATTCAATTAATCATAATAAATAACACACAACAGTTGAAGTTGACGGTAACCTGAAATTTCCATTCTTAAAAACTTAATAAATTATTACAATTTTTTCAAAATCATATAATTACTGTTAAATAAATTTATGTAGCTAGGTTTGTTTTAACGTATATCAAGATGTCCGCCAGGTTGCGGTACATATTTGATAATAAACCGATAACATAAATGTACATACACATGCACACCACTCAAAGTTAGGTATTTGTATTTATATAATAATAACAATATGGGTATATACATATATGGGTTCATATCGTAATTTTATGCAGCTAGAAACGATGAATATGGATCCGGGTAGCTCATGCGCTCGCCAAGCGGTTTATTCCTTCCCCTGTTGTTGATGATCGTGCTATCGCCACCTTTGTGTGTTATAATGGCCGTCCCTCATCGTCATCGAAAACCATTTGTCCTACCACTAAAAAATTTAATTATTTAATAATAGCCTACCCTTTGTTTCCAATTATTTACACTACAAAAAATTGATCATTTAAATTTTTTGTTACCTGATATAGTCAAGTGTAATGAACTCGAAAAAAAATTTCAAAAAAAAAAATTTTGATCTTTAAATTTTAAGTAAAAAAATTGAAGATATTATAAAACATGTAAAATATTTGTTTTGAAAAAAGTTTAATCACAATAAAAAAAACTGTCATCAGTTATATCGTATCTTTAATTTTTTGACAGAAAATTTTGTTAAAATTTTTCTCAGAGATTTAAATAGAGATCAAATGATACCAAGATCTGTTATATTTTTTAATAGCTTAAAATCGTTTTGCTATAACGACAATTCGTTTTCGCATATTAAATAAAGTTTGTGTGTGAATAAGCAAGATAAATAATTGAAATAAATAAGATGATGCGGTTAGAGAAAGAGAGAGAAAAACAAAAATTGTGAGAGTCGCTGGAGAATTGCTAAGGATACTCTGGAGTAACACAACAGTGAGGGGAGAAGGAAGAAGGGTACATAATACATATATACGTATATCTATATATAGTATAACGCAGAACAGATACCTGCTGCTGCTGGGACAATCTGATTAGCGCAATCTAATTAACGCTGCTTTTAATGGCGTTCATTAGCACATGCCTCTCCCTGGATGTCCACCCACGGTCCCTTCTAAGCATCCACTTCGTCATCTTACACAAAGACTTTCTGCTGTAACTAAAGTATACCTTGATGCGAATGTTAATAAAAATTATAAAAAATAAGTGGGGAAAGAACAACGTAACTATTTTTTCTTACATAGCAATTTATGAATCATTTTTACGAGATTAAAATCAAATCAAGACTGTGAACGGTGAACGCCGACACAGTTGAAATTACACAAAGCCATTCTACTGCCACAGTTTTTACACTTCCCGTCTATTAGCGTATACATGTATGGATGTAATACTATATACTATACATATAGTATTACTTTAAATACATATAATAGGTAAGGTGTAATATATGTTTGTACTACTATACATACACACAAGTTTGATAGTTTCAGTGTGAGTTTGAGAATATGGGGATTATATTTTAGTGCATGCTGTTTTAGTTGGTAATGTAAAAAAAATCCAAGAGGGAATAAGTGTAGTGAGAGAGGAGATTTGTTGGACGAACGCGGTGTACGAACAGTGCGTGACATTGTATGGATATGAGCTGATTTCTCGCGAGATATCAGTCTTACCAATATACCAACCAAACAGCTTCTGTGTGAGTCAATATATGAAAAAAACCATGGCTTGTCGATTAATATTAACCATAAGCTCATTTTTATCTTTTTTTTATTTGTTATTTAATGTAATTTCACTTTATTATTTTAAATTATCTCAATGCAAAGTTCATTTTCATAAAATTAAATCAATATACTTTTTATTGAATGGAACAATATATTTAAACTATAATTATGCAGAAAAAAAAATTTTTTTTTGATTGTATGAATATTAAACTGTTTAACAGTATTAAGAATATTTTTTTGAACACAAATTGAAACTAGAAGTTTATAACGTAATTGAAAATAAATGTGATGTATTTCTTTTTAAATCAGAGACTTATTTTTAATTCTCAATTTTTTTTAACGAGAATTGAAAAATTGAAAGTTAATAAAGATCAGTTTGAATATTCTTAATATAATTAACATTCGAGAAATTTCAATGCAAATTAAAAAAATTTCTAAATTTTTAGAAGTTTTTTAAAACATTTAATGTATTTTTTTAAGAATAAAAATTTTTACTATGCAATTTGATTTGTGCACTTTATAAATAATGAATAATTAATGGATTTTTGAAAAAAAAAATTAAGAATTCAATTACATCATTTTTTTAAAAATGATATTTTTAAATTCGATAAATAAATTGTCTGAAAATTTAACAATCAGTATAATAAGAAGTTTTAATTTTATTCAAATTAAAAAAACGTAAAACGTTTTATTTGTCAAATTTATAATCGTCAGATCTTTCTGTACAATATTTCTTTAAATATTATTATTAAAAAGTTAAAATGAAGAAAATTCTATTCATTACAATTTTTCAAAGACTTTTGGGTACAAATTTAGACAATGTTTGACAAATCCTTTGTTCCAAGTAAACTTTTAAAGTAGAGGTTAAAGTTAGATGTAGGAGACAAACTAAAGCAAGAGAGCAATGTTGCTGATATGAAATGCATATCAACAGCGTGTACCAGGCCTTATCTTATGTGTTTGTAACAGAAGGGGTGGTAGTGTGTAGTTCGTAGTGGCGAAGCGAAATACAAAAGTACTTCTGTTATACTGCATGTTTGTACTCGGTTATACTGCATGATACTCTACTCCGAGTGCTGGGTAGTATATGAACTATGAAGGTTACATTGCTTTTGAGGCAGCTGGTTGATGTAGGGAAAGAGCAATTGAGCGAGCGAGTGAGAGCTCTAAGTGCTACCAGAATGAGAAAGTGAATAAGAGGACGGATATACACGTATGGGGTGTATTGCGTGCGTACTCGATGAGCTTATATAGCATTGTATGGATATGAAATGAATGTACCGCGGACCCTAATGTACGAGTTGCAGTACCACTCTGCGTTGTTGTAACTACTGTCGTTGGATAGCCTACGATATGAGATCTACATCTATCTACAAGTAATGAATGAATTCCCACATATGATACCTGATGTGCAATACTCAACTGTTTTATATTTATATTTAATTCAGAAATTCAGATTTGAAAGAATAACAATTAAGGAAGGTCTAGTGGCAAGAATAGTGTCCTGTATATATGTCCATATATGGCCCAGGATATGAATATTGAACATATCAAGCAATATATGGGCATTGAGCATATCAAAACATATGCGCATTTATAATTTTTTTTCCAAAGCGTTGAAAATCTCCGACGGCGGGAACATAGTCGTTGAATCGTTACCTATAGGGTAAATTTTTAAAAGGAGCTTTTCTGACATTGATTTTTAGTTTAATCAACTATTAAACTAATTTTTGTTTAAGGTAGTTCACTCGAGATATATAGTTTGTGTTATTTCTTTCCTTTTTATTCGCTAGTGCTGCCTTTCTCACGAGTTATCTCTTATTCGCTTTTACTAATGGTTATTTTTGTTTAACTATAGCCAGTTTATTAACCCTTCGTCACTCGCGTCATGAGCAGATCGCCGCCTAACAACTACTCAACCTATAGAGACTCACTATAGTGCGAGCGAGAAACTAAAAAAGACGCGAGTGACGAAGGGTTAACAATTTATAAAAAACTACATTGGTCAAAATTTTCAAAATTTCTTTGGATTATTTTAAGTATATTATTCTAACACACTGATAGAAGGATTTCTTAGCATTTAAGAAGATTTCTTTGTATTTAAGAAATCATTTGTTAAACATCATTTCTTAGCATTTAAAAAATATTTCTTAGTATTTAAGAAATATTTCTTTGTATTTAAGAAATATTTCTTAGTAGTTATATTTCTTAATATTTAAGAAATATTTCTTTGTATTTAAGAAATATTTTTTAAATACTAAGAAATGATGTTTAAGAAATGATTTCTTAAATACAAAGAAATCTTTTTAAATACTAAGAAATCCTTCTATCAGTGCAGGTATCAGTTTTTTGAAACGATCGTAAAATCCTTCCAATGTAATAACCATTAATATTTGTGATTTTCTCACTCTCTACTTATACTGTCTGTATAGCATGCTAAAATGTCATTTTTAATCACAATTATCTCTTTTCTGGTATGGTCAATTGATTTCAAATTTCAACAGCACATGTAATGCGTATTCTATTACCCATATTTCAAATTTCGAAAACTTTCTTCAAATTTTGCATTTATATCCGAACTACCTTAATACAACATTTTAAGTAAAGTACACATTTCTAGAAAAAGTAAAAAATTGTAAGAAATTATTTTTTATTTCTAGTTTATTTAAAAAGTAGATTTTTTAATAAAAATACAAATAATAAGATCAAATTTTTTGAAATAAGATCAAAATTTTTTGAGTCGAATAATTTTTATTTGCTTGAGAAAAATTTTTAAGTAAGTTCAAAGAATATCAATTAAATAAAATAAATAATAATTAATAAAAAATCAAACTATAAATGAAAATAAAGAGGATATTGCACTAATTGACTGTGACTAGTCTAGTTCAAGTAAAGATAGATTAGAGTCGTCTTGGTCAGTACATTATCTCACGGACGTATGAAGTTACGTGGGGACGATCCTTGTGGACTTGGCGAAGAGATACCAGCCTGGGGATTCGGGCTGCAGGGATAGGATAGGATAGGATTGGATGATAGAGAGCTGTAAGTGAGTGAGGGAGCGAGTGAATGAATGAATAAGTGAGAGAGTAAATTCCGCGGTGAGAGCTTCGCAGTACCGATGAATTCGTTCGATACGAATTAACCGTCCACGATCCATAGATCATGCTGTATGCTGTACGGTGGATAGTGGTTTCTCATGTGCATACTACACTATAAATGTATGTGCGCACGATTCTCTGACAACCTACGAAAGATCCTATGGGATTCTGGCGTCAACGCCGCGACACCGGGGTAATGACGTGCGAACAGATATCCAATCCCTCGACTATCGTCCATTCTCTCGTCTCTTCTCTCTCCTCTCTCGTCTCATACACCTCCGTGGTATGATCTCTCTACTCCCTCAATCTCTCTGTAATCCTCCTACCCTTTAACATTCTTCTTCTCCGTCTGCTTCTCCTTCTCCGTTTCCTTCTCTTTCTCGACCTCCTCTCGCCCTCCTCATTCTGATCCAATCCTTGCTTAACAGGCTTTATACACGCATGGAGACACTAACGCGTGTTAAACCCGACGGAAACAAAAAGACGCATACAGCTCAGCTCACGTCTCTATGATGTGAGAAATGTTTATTCTCATTCACTTCATTACCTCTACTTTTTACATTTATTTATTGTTTATCTTTATTTAATATTATTTTCTTAAAAATTCACTCCATCATTTAACAGCCATATTATAAATTTTGTTTTATCTACTTTGTGATTTTAAAATCAAATTGTTTTTTTATTCTAAAAATATATTATTGTCTTTCAACGATAAATTATTTTTAACTTCCCGCTAAGAAAATCGAAGATTTTCAAAAATCGGGAAGTTGTTGTTTTCACCCCGTTTTGCAAAAATCGAGTTATCATCAGATCTTGACGTTTGAAGGTCATAGGAAGCTTTCCTGACTGCTCCCGCGAGGTTGTCACGGTGTGTGTGTGTGTGTGTGTGTGTGTGTGTGTGTGTGTGTGTGTGTGAAAGTATGTGAACCGCTTATAACTTTTGAACGGCTCATCCGATTTTATCGCGGTTGGTGCCATTTGAAAGAGCTTGGCAAAACTTAGATTTTGAGTATAATTTGAACCGATTCGGATCAGTAAATTTTGAGAAATCTTAAATAAACTAAGAAAAAAAATTTTTTCAAATGTGGTTTTTTTTGGATAACTTTTAAACGGCTCTACCGATCGATTCCAAAAACTAATCAGCTTTAGACAATAAAAAACCACGTCGATCGCCACCAAGCTGGTCGAAATCGGTTAATTCGTTCGAGAGATATCGTGAACGAAAGAAAACCGAAAAAAGTGTTTTTTCGAAATTACTCCGAAATTTTTGGTTCGATCAATTAAAACCTAAAAATTTTTTATGGGGCTGATAAAACTGCGTCGAATGCCGCCAACCGCGTAAAAATCGGTTGATCCATTCAAAAGTTATTGCGGTTTGAAAATTCCAAAAGTAGTTTTCTATGAAACTTCTATCAGACTTTTGAGCTCGAAGAGCTCAAATGCATAGAAATACTATCTCTTTGAGCTCAGCGAGCTCAAAATATTACATAAATTATATTTTGAGCTCAAAAATCTCAAAAACGTCATAAGTACAATTTTAAGCACCCACACGGAGAAAAATTAATAGTAGTATTTACTATACGAAAATATTAACTCTTACTATCTGAAATGGTAATGAAATTAATTAGTCACAAAATAATAGGTGTTATCATTGACAATTGTACTAGTTACTATTAATAATGGTAACGATTACTATCGAAAATCATAATTGTAATTATTAAAAATTATAACTGCTATAATCGGATGGTAACTGTAACCATCTCAGATTGTAAAAATTCTGAAAGAAAAAATAATATAAATTTATTTAATTTAATTCTTTATTTGCATCCATATTTTAGTTATGAACATTTTTTCCTTTAAATTATTAAAACAAATAATAACACAATCGTTTAAATCCATGTATGATAAAAATTTCCAAATATTAGAGCTGTTATTGATTATTTTGAATGATTGACTATGATTATCAAAATAGCAATCATCCAAGATTTGGATTACTAAAAAAGTCTTATTATTATCAATTATTAATATTTTTTCACAAGATAAAATAATGAAACATCATTTGATGGTTCCATTACAATTGAATTAATTGCAATCCTATCATCTATATTATTAAGAGAATATCATTAAGAGAAAATACTCTATCTCTAGATTCATAATTAATAAATGACCTTATATCTTGTGAATTATTGACATTTTTACAGATATAAGCTCACTCCGACATTATACTCATCGAGACCTTTCATTTGAGTACCCACATCAATATTTCATATATTTATATATATTATATATATATATGTATATATGAAAAATATATCAAAAATGCAAGTGGGTACTCAAATGAAAGCTCGTTATGATTGTAATATCGGGATGAGCTTATATCTTTATAAATGTCAATAGTTAAGCAAGTAAAGTACACTTTAACGAAAATCATTATACAATTAAGCAAAATTTTATTTATTATAGTTCGCAATTCTTGGCAGTCACATAGGAACTGCAGGTTGCTAGTTTTGATAATTTGTGCATTGAATTTCTTCAACAGAATGCATAACTTGAACAGGTCAATGAGTTTATTTCATCTGCTAGCTTTAAGAATATCATTTAATTCAACGCAGAAGAAAAATTACATGTAGTCAAGCTGATTCGGTGCATTTCAAAATATGATACCATCAACTGGAGCAAAGAGTATGCTCTCTTTAATTGCAATTGTTAAATGGAAAATTTTAATTTAAATAATTAGATAATTATGATTAATAATTAGTTTAAAGCTTCATTGTATTCAAATTTTTTTTTTGAGAATCTTAGATTTTTTGCAAATTATGTTTTTTAAAAATTTTTTGTAAGATTAAAATTTTTTTTTAAAATTTGAATTTTATTGAAAATTTTGATTTGTTTGGGAATTTAAAATTTTTTTTTGAAAAATTTGGCGTTAAAACTTGTTGTAGACAAATAAAAATTTAAATATACATTCAATCCGAATTTAATCCCGATTTTTTGTGTACTACACTGCACTATAACTGCTTTTAGTTAATTCAGAAATGCATCCACGCTAACGCAAATTTTTAATTTTTTAAATATTTTTTACTAGCTTAGATAGTAGCTATTATTATTACTGATGGTAACTGTAACTATCAGTTTATATTAGGAATTACGATTTTGATAATAGTAGTAACTAGTTAAAATACTACTACAATTCAGATGGTTTACATAATTATTTAAATAATATTTACTACTATCGAATTCAGTTAATAGATTTTACCATAACTAGATAGTAAACTCTACTATAAAATTTTCTCCGTGCAGGTATGGAATTAGCGGGAAGTTGCAGGGATGGCCTTTAGGGTGAACCGTTTTACTAATTTTTTATATTCAATGAAAATATTTTATATTGTCAACAGTTGGATCTAAATTTTTAAAATAAATTTTTTTACATCTTATTTTTTCTGTTTGAAAATTTTTCCACTATTCTTCCAACTTTAAGAAGAGAAAAATTTTCAATTGTTGTTAAAATTAGCCTTAAAAAAATTATAAAAAAATTTTCCTCCTTTTCTGCTGCTTTCCATCAACTCCACAAAATAAAAAACAAAATTATTTCTACTAAAACAAAATATAAATTCAATTATCACGAAAAGTATAATCATAGAAAAGTATGGCCCGTGCATAAATTTTTTTAATCTAAAAAGCAATAATAAGTAATTCAGTAGTCTCATTTACTTACAGTAAATTATAAATAAAAAGCTAAAAAAAACTATGTTTAGTGTGTAGTTTATAGTGTATACGAGAGAGTCTAGTAGTACTAGCGGATAACAATAATCGTAGTTGGTATCGCCTGTGCACGCCTGTTATCGCTCTTATCATTGCGTCCGGTCTCAATCGACTATCTATGCAAATCGTAGCTAATTATATTTAATTAGATTCGACTCCCGCGCTCTACCGATTGCCGCATCGCACTCCCTGTTAGCTGTTAGTTGTACTCTCTTGTGTAAAACACATTTACACATTTGCACAACCCATTCTTCAATACATCCCATATACACTGAAAGTAAATGTGTACATCATACACACATGTATTATATTTGTAAATTGTATGTGTGTAAGAGACGATAAGTCGTTGCTTGAATTAATCACTCCAGAAGGAAAGCTGTCAAGTAGCAGTTGACCACTCTGGTTACATATATATTTTTAATCTCGATATATATTTGTGTGGACTGTTTCTGATTACTTTCATTAGATTGCAGATTTACATACGTTAATTAACATTTTTATTATTATTTTTCATTTAAATATTTATTGCAAAAATACGAAAAATAAAAATGAAACAAAATCTATTAATTTTGTTATTTATTATAATTGTTTTTATTTATTTATATCTTTATAAGAAGAGATATTTAACTAACGAAGGTTGACGCCTCTATCAAGTCCTTGCAGACATAAAGATTAAACACGTGTAACGCTCGTCATGATTATTGCCCCCTTCTATCCTGCTTGGACTCTACTCAATCAACTAAACTGCAAAACCGAATATAGACAGATAAATGTGCGTGATGTGATCCGTTTATTTGAATCCATAATAAATATATAAGTATGTTTTATGCATGTATAAGCATTAGTTATCTTTTATGTGTATGAAAATGAAAAAGAATGTATACATAAGTGTAAGAGTGTGGATATATTTATGAGTGACAAAAAAAAATAAATTGATAGGGTAGGAATGTTATTTTATCAATGGAGCGTGGGTTTCCGAGTGCCAAAGTGCCTCCACTAATTTTTTTCTTTTGATTTAATTTTTCCCCTCTCTCTTTCCTTTCGTTCGATATCTTTGTCATAACCTGATCTTTGGAATTTTATTGAGTGTCGTGGCGGTTGCGTGAGACAAAGAGTATGACAATGCTAAATGACAAGTCGATGAGTTGATAAAAACAACTATTTTATCCAATTATTCTATTTGACGATTGTATGAGTGGGTATTACAGCTGTAAGATTTTGATTAATTTTATACAAATCAAGAGATTTTTATCTTTCTTTTTATTAAAAAAAAAAAATAATAATTAAGAATCCTTCTCTCTAATTTTTTCATCGTGTTATAACTTGTATTTTTTTTAACTACTGTAATACAAAATCTAATAATGTAAAATTTAAAACATAAAACATAAAATACAAATGTGCAAATGTTTAGTTTTTCTTTTTTCAAGATTAATAATTTATTAATTTTTGAAAATGTCAAAAAAGTACACAGAAAAAATTGAACTATAATAAATGATTATGGATTTATATTAAGTAATATCAATTTATAACAAATACTATGTCCAAACAGTAAGATTGTGATTTTAAAAGTGAATGTATGATATTTATTATTCAAATGTTACAATTCAATGATTGTATAGAAAAAAATACCTTTTCCAATCGGAATAGAAGCTATATAAATGTAAAAAAAAAATTAAAGTATAATAATTAATAATTCTAGCTTTAATGTTTGTAATTTTGCACGTAAAAGATTATGCACGTATGATATGTAAAAAATACCAAGAAAGGATACTAAATTTCTATAGTAAGAATTTTACATTTTAATGTAGCTAACGTCAACTTTTGCAAGGTAAAATAGCAAATTTAAACGCAACGATAAGAACGAAACTATAATTATTGACGGCGCTTTTTACAATTTTAAACGAAAATTTTTGAAGAATGGAAGTCGTTATATACTATAGTAACCGCGACAAATTACTTTTTTCAATATTAAATTCTAATGGCTGGATTTTATACTTTTTTACAGTATGTATCGTCATATTCAATGATATGCCACCCTTGAGTCCGATGTACCATTTGAAACACTAAAAAGTAACCAGAATCTGAGTAAATTTTACTATTCAGTTTTTTTTCTGTGTAGCAGCACAGTAAGTTCAATCAAAACTTTTGATTGTTTCAAAGTTTATTCAAAACTTTAATATTTATCGTCTATTTTCTGGACATGAAAAGTTAACCCAGTTATTGACAATTAATCATTAAAATTTGCTGGTACATAAATTCAAGCTTTCAAAAGGCTACTATATTAAACTAAAAAAATAAACTATGTCACTAAGTGTTTACTGATCATGATTATATTCTCAGATGATTTAGAATCATTTAAAGTAGGATAAGAAAAATAAATAAATAAATAATAGATGGGAAGAGGAGTACCGGAAAAGCTTCCAGGCATTTTGTAGGATGAAAAGCGGCGGAAGGACACTGGGAAGAAGTGAGCTCTAGTGTGGGGTTGAGCGGGTGTATAAATACATATATAGATCGGAGGAGTATAAGAGACACACAGCGAGGGGGATAACGCTCCGACGTAGGTCCGGCGTTATCGTCTCGCTCCAGATTGAATATATTTCATATGTTTTCATAACTACCTCTCCGCTCGTGGTACTATCTTCCTCTTGGCTCTGCAGAACCGCCGTGAGCTGTACAGTAATATACGAAGAGCCAACACGGTACGTACACGGTAACTCTGAGAACTACTGTGTCGAGATATAGATATAAATATATTGGATAGGATGAGAATAGAGAAGAGAATAGAAGAGAAGAGAGAGTTATATAGAGCTGAGCAATGCCTACACCACATAACACGTATAAAGGAGAAAGAGACGATAGTCCTGAGGGGGTTGTGTCTGGTAGCTGATGCTGCTACTGCTGTTGCTACTGCTGGTGGTGCTAGCTGGGTGACTGGCTGACTGGTGGGCTCTGCGACGGTTCGGTGGGTTCCGCCGCTACGCGAGACCACGGGAAATCAACTGTGAGGAGATACCGGTTGACTGATGTGCGCCTTTCTGTTGTAAAACGATAAAGGCGACACGGCATTGGTTGCGCGGAGCTTCCCGATAGCAAAATGCTGCTTTACCTCTCCCTCGACCCCACACACTCTGTTACCAGAAAGGCTTTGCTTTACTCCTCTACATCTACCTCTTTCAGCCACCGTGACACATACAAGGTACACTGTCCTCTATCCTCTATCCTAAACTGGACTAAAGACATCTCGATTCTTCTCAAATGCTCAGGAGATCGATCATCACATTTTTTTAACGTCCAAAATACCTTTTTAAAGCCATTGTTACCGATTTACTTTTCTTTCAGTCTTTTGCAGTCAATTTATCGATGGGATTTTTTTTAAATGTTTCAAATACAATCTAATCTGGTTATTGACAGTAAGTCATTGGGTTATTGATAGAAAGTATGACTCTTGTTCATTGAGAAAGTTTTTAATGATCATTCAATTTTTACCAAAAATTATTGATAAAGTATTTTTTAATTGAGATAGTCTAAGAAAATTTTGTATTGTTAGTGAGGTGTTAAATGAAGAAGACGTCCGAGTAATTTGAAAATTTGCACGCATATGAAGGACCAATGATAATAGAATAATTTTATAACTTTATTCTAGTGTCCTGAACAGGACCGTCGGGATGGAAAGTGACTAATTTTAGAGTTCAAACTTATTAAATTTTATGTCAATTACTTCATTTTTATTTTGAATTTATTGGAAATTACTTTCTACTTTTTAGTTTGGTTTGATATTAAACTGTTTTTGTTATTTTTTTACATTATTATAAATAAAAGTTCAATGCTGATGATACCTTTTGTTGGAATTTATTTAAACAAATGAATTATCCCTTACACCTCAAAATCCTGGCCCTATTGAATATAAACAGCCAACACCAAATTACGATACACGCACTGATAAAAAAATTAACTTGACTCAAGAGCCAAAATCTTGAACCAAGAATACCATTTTGAAGAAAATGATTTTCTTGAATTAAGAGAATACACTCTTGAGACAAGAAAAATTTACTTAAATCAAAAATAATTTCTTGACTCAAGAATTTATTTTTTTATCTCAAGAAAATCATTTTTTTCAAAATGGTATTCTTATTGGTTCAAGATTTTGGCTTTTGATTCAAATTAATTTTTTTATCAGTGCGGGAAAATGCTTACTTGAATCAGGAAAAATTTTCGAAAGACCTAAATTATTTAGTAGCTAGACAAAATTTTCTTGAGACAAGAAAATTTTTAAAGTTTTCCTAAATTTTTTTTATGAATCAACAAAATTAGTTTTCCAATGAAGAATTTTTTCTTGCTATGCATACTTAGAGATTTTTGATCACGGTGGTGTTATTTTCGACTAAGTGGTATAGTAAATGCTTTACTTAGTATAGTAAGTGTATGTAGGTACAACACATTAGATACAAATTTAGAATCACATGTCGATACAGATTTAGAACAACTTTTTTTGCGTATTACACTAAATAATATATTAATTCTAATTAATAAAAAATTACCTAATACTCATTCAATGCAAGACATTGTCTGGGAGATATAAACAAAGTAGAAGCTAACATTATTGATATCAGTGATATAAAGTGGGGATGCGCCCACGTGGAAGCGGTAAAACAACAGAGTAAGAGAGCAAAAGCTAAGTAGAGGTAGTACGGTGGTAGAGTTGCTTGTACATAGTACGTGATACATTGTACGGTGTAGGTTGTAGGTTCGCTTGTATGCCTACAACGAGGAACACGATGAGGGGGCAAAAGGCTTCCTCGGATCTCGCTTGCGCACCAGAATACCAGAATACTGCCCTCTGATCTCAAAGGAAGGAGAAAGAAAGAGAAATAGAGACTGAGGCAGAGACAGAACGAGTGAAGTTTGTTATCGTTATCGTTCAACGTAGCCACGCGGTGATCGCGATAACAACTCGCCACTGCTCTTATCGTCACACGCGGCAGTTTGGTTCACCCTGTTCTCGGTTTCGCTCTCGCTTTTGCCCTTCTCTCGGTCTCCGTTTTTTACACAGCTCACAATCGGACCTTTGCTGGTTATTTTTCTAATGACGTTTAATTTTTTGTTCTAATATTAAATCGAATACAAATTTTTTTATATATTTTATATCTTACCTACATCTCAAAAATAGATTTTACAGATAACAGTACACATATTTTTAAAAGATTTTATCGGTATCGATTGTCAGCGATAAAGATCTTAGTTTATCCCTGGGACTGCGTGTAACGTTTCCGCACTGATTTAATCTTGGTATATACAGATGTATAGATATAACCACATGTACTAACAGACCAGAAAGCAGAGTGTCTGCCAAGCCCATGGCACGTCGATAATAAATGCAAACGATCGATAATCCACGTCTCATATTATATATTATATAGTAGTACACTCACTCGATCTGTTCGAGATTAAGTCTTGATATCACTAAATAAATCCTGATTAAACGATTAATTAGCTCAGATCCTTTGCCGCCCCATTATATTTTACAATAAATATTATTATTGAACTGATAAACAACTGCCAATCGATGATTACCATTTCTCTCTTTCTGTGTTATGATTAATATTTTTTTAAAACTATATTTACATTTACATTAGGCGTCGTTTATTCATGGAACAATTTTCTGGTATCGACATAGATGGTCAATTTTTATATTTGGCCATACCAGGCTATATTTGAGGGAAAAAAAATATTATTACAATTTTTTTTCTTGATGTGTATTTTAATTGTAAGAATTGAACAAAACTTTTTTTAAACATAATTGATTAAACTAAAAACCAATGACAGATAAGCTTCTTAAAAGAAAATAAAAATAATTTATTTTTTTATAATTTAACTCTTTAAAATTAACTCTCTTGTAAGGAGATGATTCAATGATTATGCGGCCTCTATCGAAGATATTCAATACTACTTTTGATCGAAAAATTATATATGGACATGTATGACCCTATCAGGCCTAATATGGGCATGTCAAGTGATATTAAGCTATATCAAACTAGAGATGTCTACATATAGCCTGATCTTCTCGTATACGAGCACATCAGGTTCAATCAAAGATTATACATGATCGTATTGAGCTATAACAGAAAATTTTTTAACATGAAGTAAATTTTTTAGTGCAAAGTAATTTTTATTTGCATATTTTCTTAATATTGTGCCCATTAATCTTTAATTGCGAATCTCGGGCTTAACTGAAGTTGAATTTATAAATTTAAAACTAATTTTGTGGTGTATAATTTTACATGTTGTTATATGATACAAGATTCTGTTGATTAAAACTTTTATATTTGATGTTGCTGATTTGCTTTAAGGTTTATCGTTATTGATATAATTATATTTATTATTATATCGTGAGTTTTCTATTACTTTACTCCGTCTTTCTTAGGTCGATTGTGAAAAATTAGGGAACTCGATACCGTAAAATGCGAGCGATTCGTGCACTTCATGTCTTTCACGCGAGAGTTTAGCGGGATCACGCGATCGGTAAACTTTATTTTTATTTATAAACTAATTTTATTAAATTTTTCTATGGCTATTAATTAAAGATTATAATAATAATAGTAAAAATAGTGGTTAGTATTATTCAATAAATATTTTTTACCCTTGATTTATTGATTTTGATAATTAAAATAATTCCTACCCAAGATAAAATCGTCTGGGCTATCGTATTCTCTTTCAGATCTAAAACTCATGTCTACGGATTATTCGGATTATCGGAAGCGAAATAAAAAGAAGAAAAAAAAAACGTTTAGAATCTTTATAGTATAGAAGAGACCGAGTAGAGATCAAGTATCGCATTCGATCTTTCCCAAGGATCAACTTTCGCAAACAAGGTCTTTGTCGTAATTTTTTTGTTGCCTTCAAAAAACAACCCAGTTAAAAATAGTGTAAAAAAAAATAGTTTTAGCTGACTGCATTGACGGAATTCAAGGGTGTAAGAAAAAAAAATTTATTTTTGACCGGATGAAATCTAAGATTATCATAGATCCGATCGATCTTTACACTAATGTCGGCATAATAATACCAACAACAACAATAATAATAATAATATTAATAATTATGATAGACTTGAGCTGAGTAAAATGATCGAGTTTAGTTATAGTGATGAGCTGGGGATAGACGTGACGCGACGTATAGAAGCTGCGGATGGAGCGATCGCGATAGCACTTAGAGAGATTGGAAAGGCCTGGGTCACATGAGATTGTGATGGGTAATTTATCGAACCGGCACACCTTATCGCGGCAAGCTACAACGATAACATGCGGACGCCCCCAGATCACTCGATAACTAACTCTCGTTATCCCCCACATCATCGTCACACTAATCAATCGCTCTTCACTATCAAATATATGCCATATACATATATGCATAATATGTATATGTATCAAATGTTTATGCCATGCTCGTTATCCTCATCTACAAACAAAAATATGAGTCAACAAGTCTACTATCAATATTATACACTATCCTTAAAAATTTATGATAATTATTTTTAGTTTTATAAATTCACTTTACTTCATATTTACGCTTATCGTTATTGATAAATCATATGTGCTAGGATGATGAGAAATATTTCTAAAATATTAATCTAGATGTACGCCTCGACACGAGCGCCATTATTATTAATTGAAAAAAATGCTACGGTGATTCAGAATTTATTTTCTACGGAAAAGCGCGTCGATAAATAGTTCTAGTATTGTTTTAAATCCTTTAATTTCGTGAATTAAAAAAAAATTTTCACTATGTTTGTTCAGAAAATTCTTTAAAAAATTTATTGAATTGTTCGACACTGAAAAAAAAGTTTCAGAATTAGTTAAAAAAAAAAATTTTTTTTTTTAAGTATTTGAATAAAGAAACTTTTTCATAAACCAAAAATATAAAATTCTTAAAGGAAAATGAAATTGTTCCCAGTAAAAGGGAATTGTGTTTTTGATAAAATTCTACGAAGATAATAAACTCTTGATCGAAAACTTAGAATTTCTTAATCCAAGAAAATTAGTTTCAAGACAATAAATTCTTGAATCAAATTTATTAAATTAATTAATTTTCTCGGATCAAGAATATTTCTCTTGAATCAAATAATTTTTTTTATTAAGTTCTATTTAATTGTAATTCGACATAAAAATATAAATCGTGAGGTTGATTCATAAAACATGATCATATTGAAAAAACAATTTTTTTTGGTTAATAAAGTGTATACAGACACTAGTGCCACTTTATGGAAAATCATTATCAATAATGAGTTAGATAGTTGATAACGTAAAAATTTTTATACTTTTAATAGTTGCGAAAAAAAAAAAATAGTTATTAAATTGATTAATTTTTAATTGATATTTGTTAAAAAAAAAAAAAAAAAAAATTTTGTTGAACAATTCCTGAAGACGTGGTGAATTTAGTGTTGTGTACACTAACCCGAAAACTGGTTCGCGCAGAGCGTCAGATTGCGAAGATAGTAAAGTTTTATATGCGCGCTCGCTGAGTAGTATCATTTTATCTCCATCTCTCTTTTTCGTTTACCTTTTCTACCTTAACTTGTGCAAAAGCGTATCGGGTATACCCATCGCATCACCACACACCGGATGGCTTTCCTCTTGGATTCTTTCCGTTCCACGTTCCACGTGACTTTTTCGATGTGTACCCATGTCCAATCGTATTTAATTCACACACATACATACTCAACACATATGTATAAATTAAATGTATATTATATTATATCTCTGATGATATTTAAGTAATGGCCTTTTTTATTTTAAATATTTAAATCTAGCCTTGATGAATCTATAAGTGTATTTATACATATTTTTTTTATGTTCCACTGAATTAAATTAAGTCGTGTTCATTTTGTTTTTTTATAAACTTATATATCTTGAATTAATCTCTTGAGAGCTTTATCACTTTTTTATGTTTAAATTGTCGATATTATTTTCGAAATGTTTAATCGATTACTTTATCGTAAAGTTTATATTTCGGTTCACCATTTTTTTAATTAATTCATTTATTCACTTTAATGACAACATTCATCGCAAAATAAAATTATTAATCTTTGAATTAAATGTAATTTAAAAAAAAAAAAATTTTTTTTTTAAGTATTCCGAGTGCTATACACTTAATTTGATTTTTAATCATAATCATTATTAAAGATCTCTCGATATCGATTTAATTGATGAGACTAAAATGTTTGATATGTACATTTTATTGCTTTGAAATGACTTATATTAATTAAGACAAATTCTGATATGTTGCGAGATAAGGCTATCAAATATAGTTTTTTTATTTAACTAATAATTATCAATTGTATAATAATAATAAACTAGATTAGTAACTTGCTTTTAAAAAATGTTTGATATCTTCCGATAAGTATTTGATTTTTATATAGAATTTTGTGTAGTTTAAATTTTTATTTCTGAATTTAGAGCTATAATTTTTATTGAAACTAATTCTTAGAAACAATCGAATAATTAATCTAATGTTACGATTAATTACAACAGAATGAATAATACTGATGAGGTCAAAGATAAAAAGGATTAAGATATTAAAATTAAAATTAAAAGCGTCTATTAAATAAATGGTATACAATTTACAAAATAATCGATTGTCTGGTGTGACATTTATAGTCTAAAAATTCATGAGAGACATGTCGCGTTACACACTCTAGCACACCTGTTGCCCATGTCAGTGGACCGGCGTCACGACTCTTGTCAAATAAATTTATTTTTATAAGTATCAATGCCAGGAAAAATCAATATCAAAAAACTTAAAATTTATGTCAAATTCATCACAAATGCTACAAATCGAAACTTTTAAAATATTGTAAAGAAATAATAAGATTTTCCAGTGAAAATGACCCATGTATGGTCGTACATCAATTTCGACCATGCTTTAAATAAATATAGGGGAAGGGCGGGCAAAACGGGGTACTCTTTTGCATGTTAAAATTATTTCTGCATATAAATGATCACAAAAAATTTTTAAGGACATTTTTTCAAAAAATTAATCATTGCAATTAAAAAAAATATTACAATATTATTAGAAAACAATGTACTTGAAATTTTTTTTAAATTCCCATGTAAAATTTTAGGTTTTTTATTTTACAATTTTTAAATTAAAATTGATTAAAAAATTACTTTTACATCATTTAATAAATTTTTGATAATGTATAATACAATAATTCACAAATTAACAATTAAGCAGTTCAAGATAAAAACATCAATGACTGAGTCAAAATTTATGTATGCATAATTTTGATATTTTTTCGGTTACTCGATAAATAAATAATATTATAAAATAAACTAATAATTGTATTTATTGACTGATCGAGAATCAACAAAAACTCATTCTTTCCTCTCTTTATCTAATTTTCTGTGTTATTACTAGGATCTCGGAGCTCAGAGGTTCATGAGAGCCTGCTAGAGCCTGGAGGCTGTATGCGTTGCGATCTCCTATCTCTCGTTACACTTATGCAACGGAGATTTATTGGTCGTGATTATGCGCGCATGGAAGTAAAGAGGGAATAGAGGCCGAGGAGGAGGTAAAGGAGGTATTACTCGCCCTCGGCGTTGAGAATGCCAAGTAAACCGTCCTTAAGATATCGAATTGTACCTTTCCTCATCTCGATTAACTTTCCATACCACTATCTATTTATTTATCAAATAATATATTCCGGTTACAAAAATTATAAATTAAAAATTGCATTTATATTAAATAAATAAACAAATTTTCAAGATAAATTTGATTATCCGGATTAATTTGATTGATTTATTTTTTACACCGGCTATCTCGAAATTCTAGTTTCATATACATTTTCATTTATCAGTACAATCATTAAATGCCAGATTGATAATTATGAAATATTAATAGTGATAATAATAATAAGAATAATAATAATTATTATTATAACAATAATGATAATAACAAGGAAATGAGGAAAGCGGGTATTTAAACCGGCTGGAAATTCATTTATTATTTATTTTTCCTTTATTTATTCGTAACTTGATCGACAACAATGTTCAATACATAAATACAGAAATACGTACATATGTATATTTATTTGTATGTAGTATGTGGTATGTAGGTATGTAGGTATGTATGTATACATAAAGCTAGCATCACGTTCGTTATCTCGATTATTTATGTCTATAGCACAGTCTCTAATAGTGTCGTTGCGTTATACATTAATTCGTCGCCTCCTACAGTAGATTAATTCACTTAAGAAAATAAATTCTCCTTTATTATTACCGATAAATCATGCCCGATTTATCGAGATTCCCATATAACGAGCTACATCTATTTTCACTTTATCTTCTTTTATTTTTTATTACTTTACAATAACGCTTATCACCGGTAACTTATTTTTACACTTTACTAATTCATCACCGCTTTCTTTTTTTTTTTTTTTTTAATAAAAATTAGGTAGAACATTTGTTTAAACAATTTTATTAACAAAAATAAAAAGACGAGCGGCCAGGAAATGTTCAGGACCTTCCACTACGTCCGTTGAATAATGTAAGGGTCTCGAAGGTATATCAGCATAAACCACTGCTACGACAGACCGCTCATATTATACTTTAACTTGGCGCACTCGCAAAAGATCGCCAAAAGATTATATTTTTATTTTCTTTTTTTCTTTATTTATATTTTTATTTTATTTGTATGATACGGATATGAATTTTTGCTTGTCTTTAAACGATGAAATCGAGTCTTTAACTATCGAGTCTTTAACTATCGATATTTTAATACTTTAATACACTAAAAAATTTTTTTTGGTCGAAATTCTAGATTTGTAGAATTTTGATTTGAAATTTTAAGCTAAAAATCAAAATTCCGCCTACAATACAAGAGTTACGATGAAATTGATAAATTTTTTTTATAGAGAATTTAATATCATGCAAAATTTGGTTCATATAATTTTTTCGTATTTTCAATATTTAATCCAAAATTTCGATTTAAAATTTAATAAATCTGAAATAAATTTCAGATTTTGATAAAAATTTATAATTTTGTATAAAAAAATAATTTTTAGTGCACCTTTGCCCTGACGCTATTATAAAATTATTTACACCACATGATTACTTCATCATAAAATGTCCATTGAAAAAAAAGATAGACACTTTTTACGATCAAAATAAAATGACTAACTCAAGTGTGAGTTAATTGTGTTATAATTACAAAAGATTATTAAATATAATTTATCGAAATAGGTAGTGTCCGAGTTTGGCGTTTGACCGGGAGACGGGATAGGAGTTGTTGTTTTGTATGAAGAGAAAGAGGTAGGAAAATGCCCCGTCGTTGCGACGCCATTGCAACGAGATAAAACAGTGATAGGGAGATCAATGAATGCGATAGCCAAAGTTATTACCGGATAGCGAGAGTGAGATAGAAGGAGTGTCAGACAAGGAAACATTTATTGGTATAACAAGAGGGCGAGAGTAAGAGAGAGAGATAATGTACGAGCTGAGCAGAGGGAAAGGGGCAGTAGCGGAGGAATATTGGAGTGGGACTTGTTCGCTCGGACCGTCCGATAAGCAGAAACAGTTATCAAGAAATGGAAATGACTGATAAGCACCAGCACTACGCTGTGTGTTTTTAATAACGCATTAAGTCACTGCTTCTTCCTTCTCTGTCAGAAACTTATTTTTTTTTAACTTACAGAATTAATGTTCGACTTTTTTTGTATATAACTCATTCTACTGGTACTTATCGGGAATACCCAAAATAAAATACAAAGATTTTATTTTATCGCATCCATTTGTGAATTATAATTATGCTTCGTTGTTATCTCTTGATTATTTTTTAAATAATCTCCCGCATATGTTTATTTTTATTGTTTAAACATTTGTTACATCGCGCGCTTAACAAGTTAATAACAATAAAACTAACAAACAGCCGACACTGTTACTGTACTAACCCATTTATTCATACATTTGTATGAATAAATATCTACGTGTAAACTTGAATACTAAAACATGTGCTGGACTAAAATAATCAGATCCTATCGGTAAACTCACTGATTGGTCACAGATCGTTTATCTCCCACCGGATAAACGTATTACTGTATCCCATTGTCTGTAACATTCCACACACATAACACTTTAAATTACTCATTACAATTAGAATATTAACGCGTATCTAAGTTTACAAAATTTTATATAATGTAACACTAGGAAATTAGAAAGAAAATTTTTCATAAAAATTATTCTTTCATATTATCGTCATTTTTACACATTCAGTTGGTGGAACATGTGATAAAAACATTTTTTCTTCCATAATTTAAAAAAATATTTAGATCTTTTAATTATAAAAATCTAATTTTAAATAAATAAAAAACTATCGAATATGAGTAGCAATAAAATCTCAATTCCAAAAATTTCTAATTTTGACTTTTGAATATTTAATTGATCAACTCCAAAAATTTTTTTTTCTTCTAAATATGTTTAATTTTTTTAAAAGATGATCAGATATTTGTTTAAAAAATTTAAGAATTTTTGAATAAAAAAAATGAAACAACTTTCAATTGAAAACTAAGCAAAAATTTGAATTAAAATAAAAATATTATAATTTTCGTTTCATGAATGTAACACATTTATAATTCCTCGATTTAAAATTAAACATCAGCGCAGCCTACAAAGATAAACCAACTATTTATCAACAAAATTTAGTGTCACGAAATTGACATTGATAGATAAGATTAAACGAGAAAGTCCTCTTGCGTGCAGATACGTACGTATATATGTGTGCGCGTGGGAGGCTGGAGGATTTTCCCGGTAGTAGAGGACCACGCATGTAAATTGTAAGAGAAAGAGCCAGCCAGATACATCGTTTGCTATCTTATGACATTGAAGAGTCCGGTCCTATACTCTTTACCCTGTATATATATGTACATGTGTATATACAATATGTTTATCTGTATACATAAGAGCATGGTGTAAAACGAGACCACTAGTGAACAGCATGCGCAACCTGTCGGCCACCAGAGAAAGACACTAAAAGTGTTAGCGTAACTTTATGCCGTTTTGACGTCTCAGATAACCCACTTCACTTAACTTCTTGTCTTGTCTCTTCCTCTTTCGCTATTCTTCGAGTTAAACTTTACTTGTACATTCGTCTTCACATTACTCCGCACTAGTGTATCTAATAATGTAAATTTGTAGTTGAGGGGCATTTAAAAATTTTATTAGTCGATTGTTTACTTATTAAGTCAGTTTAAATAGCTCTGTTATAAAATATTTTGAAAATTTTTCAATTTTTAAATAATAATTCTGTATAAAATTTTACAAAAATTATGTCGATTGTCTCTTACTAAAAATTCACAAAATTTTACTTGAAATAAATTTCAATTTTCAACGAGCGTGCGTTAGATAAATTTCTCATCTTATGGGTCATCCAAATTAGATAAAAGTAAATGAAAATAAAATAGAGTTTTTTTGATAACAATTACGATCTAAATCTTTATAAGAATGAGCAAAAAATTTAATTAACCTCACAACAGGACAAAAACTTTGAGGAGTAGTTTGAGTTCCTCATATCAAGTTGAAAAAAGTATTTCTATTCCATAAATCCAAGAAATAGAAGTTGAATGACAAGTACTAGTTCGATTTATAAATTTCCATGATAGGTATCAAGATTGTTATCTTGGCAAAAGTAAAAATAGTTAAGGTGGATATTTATATTGTATTTGTCAAATCAAATACGGTATTGAGAATCATTTAATAGTACTGGAATGGAGCAAAAGTGAAGGATGCGAAGTTGACTGCCATTCGTTTGGCGACAGCCATGAATAATTCATGCTCTCCGTTTCCCCATACTGCTCGAACGTTCTTCTAAGAACGTGGCAGGACACAGGAAAGCACAGATAACCATCTCCTTTCTCGCTCTTTCCCTTTTTAATCTCACTCTCTTTCGCTTCTTCGTCTTTTTCTTTTCTTCTTCTTCTACTTGTGCTATTCACTTCTATTTCCTCTCGCTTTCAGTATTTGCGTTTCAGTCTAAACTACCGATGTCTGATAGATCTCTGAGTCACTTGGTATTCGTCGCTGATCATAACATAAGAGTGTCAGTGCTGACGACGATTATGATTCTTCGATACACAACGATGCGTCATCTTGTCTGAAAACTTACTTCCAATGACTATCATCAGCCACTGCAGTAATTACCGTTATTTTCGATAAACTACTATCATTCACATTTTTTTTATTAAGATCTATTATTATTTTTTTTTTTTTATAAATTATTACCATTCAATTTCCGATTATTTTAAAAATTTTATATAATTATAAATCTAAGAATTTTACTTTTTATAATTTTCACATTTTAGTGGAGCCAATTCCATTATTAATAAATATTCAGGAGATCAAGGTTCGATTTCTGGCTAGGTATCACTTCATATTTTTCTTGTTAATGATTTTTTCTTCTAATAAGTGAAGTACCATGTTTTTCTTTTTTCGTACTCATAAAAAAAAATCTTTGTTGCACTTATACGATAAATTGAAAGCTAAAAATTAAATTTTTTGGCATCAAATGAAAATTAAAAAAAAGCACTCTGCTAGAAAGTAGAATAATAAATAATCTACGGAAGATCGAAGTAATTTTGGGGAAACTTTTATTTATTCACAAAAATTTATGAAACTGCAATGCCAAAGAATTGCTCTTAAGAGAATAAGGAAAATTTTATCTTCAGCGTATTTATATTACATAATGGGTTTTTTAAAGTTGAATTTAGTACCATGGAACGGTCTTAGTCTCAAATTGTGCCTTTTCGAGATTTCACATAGTTTTTAGCGATAGTTAATTTATTATGATAAGTTTTCGAAGTAGTTCTAAATAGATCCGAATTTCGGGATAGATAAAATTTGTTTATTTATTTATTTTGTTTTGTACATTTAAATCAGAGAATAAGTAACATTTTGTGACGGGAATATTTTTATATTAAAACAGATTTTTATAGTTAATTATGGTAGAGTCAGTAAAATCTTAACCTTAATTTATGCTTTTTCACAATTTTATATATTTTTTGGTGACAATCAATTTTTTATGTTAAATTTTTTGAAGAGTTTTGAATAGATTGTTGGACGTGTAAGGTTTTTCCGGCAGATTTAATATTTAATTATAGCCAATTGTTCTGTCAGAGCAATGTAATTTTTTTAATTTACAGTAATCAAAATAAATATTATAATTATTTTAATTATTGTTATAACATATTATCTTTTATCCATTTAAGATAATAATAATGAATTTTATTTATAAATGCAAGACAATGCTTGATAATTCTTACACAATTTGTTGTGCTGAAGATAATAAAGTAAACGAAAAAAATAAAACAATAACAATAATAATATTTGAAAAATAATACGAAATAACATTCTCTGTAGTCTGACCAAGCAAAAATAATCTCCAGCAAGAATCTAATAATCTTGCCCGACGATCTGGGTTCCTGCTTAACTATCTCACAGAAAATCTCTTCTACACCCTCGACCTTCCACTCTTTACTTCTCCAACTACTCATTCTCCGCTCCACTATGTATACGCTTACGTTCCAGTTTATATTATACACTCAGTACGGCTCAGATCTGAGTGATACTCTCATATTTATTTCCGTTAAATATAAATCTAAATAACAGAATTAAAAAACGAAAAAAAAAGCCCAAATTATTGAAAACTTTTGAAAATATCACGAAAATAAAATTTTTATAAAAAAATAATCTTGGTTTCGTTTACTGAGACTTATTTTTTTCTTGAATCGTTTGTATTTTAGTTTCGTTCTTCTGGTGAATATAAATCGTACGTCCGACGTCTGGGCGCGATATCCATCGGCCAGTGGAGTGGGATGAAAGAGAGATAAAGCGAGAGAGAGGGAAAAAGACTGAGAGAGAAAGGGAGAAAGAGAGAGAAGCAAGGGGGAGCCTTGAGAGTTGCGGCGCCACTGGACGAAGATAAGGGAGCGTTATCGGACTGCGCGGCTGCCCTTATCAGCGATCGTTCTCCGCTCGCTTCCTCTCCGCTTACTCCTCTTTTTCTCTTTCTCTCTTTATATATATATATATATAATATATCTAAATGCTGCTCCGCACTCCTCTGTCGGTATACCCTCGCCTCGCGGCCTGATGGTATCGTCTAACTAGCTCCAGCTACTGATTCTATCTCATGTTCGTACCCACCCAACAGGGACGGATCCCGCGCAGCCTATCGGGACTTAAACTTTTAGAATTTATATTAACAATAACGATTTCAATCATTCATTTGCGATTCCATTTGAATATTTTAATTTAAAAAATAAAATTAAAGATTCTAGTGATAATGATTGAGAAATTAACGCCCGAGTAGAGATGCAGATGCAGTTTTAAAATTAAGCTATCAAAACTCGCGAGGAATATCAGCTAAGAAAAAATATGAATCAGCAAATAGCAAGTACGTCAGTAAGCGACGCCACGATATAATTTAAACGGAGTCTGTGGTCTGGGTTTAAGGAGAGTAGAGTAGTCAAGTCTTATTATTGGGGTTCTTGGGTGTGTGCAAGAGGAAGGAAGCCAAGGCAAATAATGTTGTGCTGTATAGTAGTACAAATAAGAGTAAGAGAGAATACTCAAGTAATGTTAAATAAAGCGACGAGATGCTGCAATGATCGTGAAACCAGTACAGGCGCCGTGGAAATTAACATATCTGACCGATAGCACTCTCTGATGTTATACTACTGTACACTACTTCGCTATACGTTAAACCGTGTAGTGTTATGTAGTTTGTACCAGTACTATTACTGTGATACGTTATGTTTATGTGTATATAAATGGAGTAAGACCGTGTAATGCCACCATTGACGACGGAAGAGTAATGCATAAGTCTATAATTTGTTGGTTAATGCTTCCCTCAAGTGCATCTACTTGAATATCATTCGTAAATCGTTTGATCTGCATACAGTATGCATTATTATTATAGATATAATAATAATAATAATAATAATAATAATAATAATAATAATAATAATAATATTCTCGCTACAAATATAAGGAACCTGGGGAGATCCAGGTTCGATTCCTGGCTTGGTTAATTTTTCATGGATTTTTTTCAAAATTGCTCTTCATTTTGAGTGGCTTTCTATCGTTAATACTTAAAAATTGAGTCGAACAGATACTAGCATTCACCAGCTAACTAGCGTTAAATTTCGATGGTTGCCCATCGACCTAACTCTCCGAGGACGAATTGTCCCAAATTGTTAGTGAAGATGAAATATTTCCATCCACTTGAATTAGATCTATACTAGCATGAAAAATGACCGAAAGGCAAGAACGGGTTAGAAAAATTTTAATTATCACGGTCGAGAAAAATTAATAAAGTATAGGGGAGGGTGGGGCAGAGCGGCCCCCCTAAGCCGATTATTATTTTTTGTGGTTTTTTAACATCTTATTAGTTTACCTTTGCTCTACGATGAACGAATTTACCAAAATTTTGGAAAAATTCTTGAAAAAAATTTTTTTTTTCTGGGGCATAACGGCCCCCCACCAAAAAATGATAAAAAAAAAATTTTTTTTTCCATCAGAAATATTTTGAAAAATATAAAAGTATTTCCTTATTTTTATCACTCTCTAGATTTCACTATCATTCGAAAAATAACTGCTATACCTAATGCACCTCGTTTCTTTCCGCCCCTAACCTCTTTTATTTTCTAAAAAATAATTATAATTATAATGGTTATTCAATTGCCATGAAAATCATCATACTCCCGCTAAATTTAAATTTGGAATTGCCGTTGAAATGTAAAAGAACTTGATGAAAGAAAAAATAGAAGTGAAGCTAAGAAGAAAGTAACTCAAAAAACAAAAAATAGTCAAATCAAAAAAAAAAAAAAAGGCTCAAAAAATGGAAAAAATGATTGTCATTGCCTTAACTGCAATGGACTTTATTCAAAATCCACTGAATCATGGATTTAGTGTAAAAGTTACTGTTCCAATACCCGAGTGGTAAGGATCAGGGTAAATACGGTACAGAAGGCACAAGTCGGTCCACAGCCGCATCAAAAAGTGTGTGTTAGGAATGAAAAAATCCCGATAAGCAGGGAGGTGGGGACGAAAGAAGTAGTGAGTATAATGAAGTGATAATAATGATGAAAGTGAGTACAGAGTAGAGCTGGAAAAAAGTGTGTGTAACAAGGGAAGTGAGAATAATACCCCACCCTCCCTTGTAAAACACTGCCCAGGTGATACAAGTAAAACCTCCATTATTATTATTATAATATAAATAATAAATAATTTAATAATTGTAAATAATTTACATTTGAGACTTTATTTGAAAATATTAATATTGTTACGTTTTTGAAAATTTATGATAATTTGGTAAAAAAAAAAAAAAATATTTTTCGACCAAATTTTGAAGGGGGGCCGTTATACCCCAGGGGGCCATTATACCCCACCCTCCCCTAAGGAAAAAGATTGACTAAATTTGACTCCTGACTTGGTCCAATTCCAATATTTTTTCAAAGTTATTGAATTTTTACTGCATTTACTCAATAACTTTGATTGATTTAATTGAGTAATTAAATTACATTAGTTTACATCAAATTTCACCCAACGATGAAACCGTCTGTTTCGAAAGTGATTAATAGGGATGTCAATTAGATTGTAAATTAGGCTTATATTTACTGAAACAATTTCTTAAGAATTAAAAACCGTTCCTCATTGAAAAATAAATTGTTATTATTATTATTTATGGGCTGTTATTATGATTATTACTTTTATCGTCTATAAAAAGATTCATCTAGAGGCAAAGAATCAGTATAGATATCTAAATGTATGAATGAGTATTGTAGGTATACAGTAGTAGGAATAATCAACAATCCTGAGGATTTGGTAGAGTGTGTGCGATGAAAATATTCTCTGTAGGCGGCGAGGAGAGGGTGAAGAGAAATCCGGCTGTGTAGGTGTACTATCTCTCCAGATAAGGAGGGAAAAACACTCATTTTTATACCGTCAAAATGTGTTATCTCACCGCGCGGCTCGTCCTTCTCCCGCTCCGATCCCTCGTCTCTTCTTTTCCTACTGCGACTGCTACCACCGCTGCCGCCACCTCCTTCAGTACCACTTCCACCCCCTGACAGCGAAGCGCACCCCTCAGGGGCGGAATTAACTCACTAGAGCAGATATCCAACGGTCGCTGCTGCTATGCTTCGTACACCCAGTCAGCCATTTTCCCTCCTCTTCTCTTCTTCTTTATCATCCCTCTTGTGTGCATGTCTTTTGTACATTTTTTTAACTAAACTACCCTTTTATTCTATACATTCTTCGTCTTCATTTATGCCCTCTATATTTATTGGTTTAAACTAACTTTTTGGGGCAGTTGCTAATTCGATCACGTGGCTGGAGATAAACATATGATACATAATCAATCACTGACGATTAGATTTTGAAATTGATCAGTGAAATATTTAAAAAATTAGTATGTGTCAGCAACGGAGAAAATTTTTTTATTCAACTTTGAAACTACTCGACCGATCGACTCTGAAATCCAATTAGATTTAAATCTCTACAGACCCTTTTGAGTCCCGTAAACCTGATCTCAATCGGTTGATTCATTTTAAAGATATTACATGCAACAAAAAGTTTACACACACTCAAAACGTCATTATTTAACGAAAAATTTGTATCTAATTTTTTCTTACATCATTAAAAAATATTTAATTGCAAACCAATTAAAAATTCCCGTTAAAATTTCGCGCTAATCTCTAATTAACATATTTTACAGTAAACTCAGACTTGAATTTAAAAAAAATGACAAGACATTAAAGTTTTAGCGTTTTTGTTAAATTAATCTAGAAAGGTTAGACAGAGGGTGATATCCGTAACGTAATTCGCGTCTGCAACTTGGCTTATTTCTTTCCATCTTAACCGACGAATTTGTCATCCCTAAGTTTTAAAGTATTTAAAAAGTTTGAGGTTTTCTCGTCCCCGGAGGCAAGTCTTTAATTTTTTTATTTTTTGCCTCTTTTAAACAGACGTCAGTCTTTGAATTTTTTCTTCATAACCCGAAAAGAAGCCCGAGGGTGATACGAGAAAATATTATCCTACTACTAAAATGACATTTTTCAACTATAGATCAGTTGATAAATCTTAAAGAATTCACAACAGAATAACAGAAAAATAAATAAAGTTAAAATAAATTACAGATAAATAAATAAAAATATAATGATAATAACATGATAGTTACTCAACTAAACTGAACGTTATATTAACTTTAATGTGAATGTATTTTTATGATTGGTTTGATTGGTTATAAATATTAAAACAGTTGCATGTTGTCTATCGATCGATTGAGTGATCGGCAATAGTATAGTTCTGTTAGTAGAGTTACAGAGTAGGTTTGATACGAATATTGATATTATTTCAGTAGTGTTAAATTTTCTATAACTTGTTTTGTACAAGTCTCATGCTGTTGATTTGTGAAATCAGAGCGAGGTTGAAATAACACGACACGATTTAACTTTCACTGCAAACGAAATAAATGAATTTTTATTTATTTATGATTCATGTTTTTACACTACATTAAAAAAGGATGAATATTTTATACAGATACACAAATTTATCTATATTCAAATGTATATAAATATATTTAGCACGGAACCTACCGATGAATCGTGAAATCGATATAACTGTGAATCATAATTTAAACTCGAAAAATAAAAAAAATAATTTTAAAAATATTTCCTTTGTTTTGTTTTGTTTTGTTTTGTTTCATCCACTGGTGAGATCGGTTGTTCGCGCGTGCTCTCCTCCATCTGTATCTTTCGATCTCGTGCAAATCTACCTCTCGATTTCTTTAGGCAGAATGAAGGAGTCGAGTGGTTTGGACCATGAAGCTCTCCGGATATCGAGATTAATCGATCCTCCTCCCAAGTTTCTCGATCACGATCCAGGAGAAAGAGTCAAGTTTAAATAAAATAAAACCTCTGGATATATGTTTGTATACATACAACATATAACATACATGTAAACTTATACGTGTGTGTATTATTATTCATCGAGAAAAATAACTAGAAATTTAGTACTGTCAAATTTATATACTCAAATTACCTTTTATCTGACAAACTTTTCATTTTCTTATTGCTGTCTAAATAATTCAATTATAATAATAAAAGTGAGTGAGGGATATGGTACATTAATTATTACTTTTGTGAATTTTATAATAGGGATTTCTTAATCAGAAATTTATTCTCTAAGGAAAACTCAATGACCAAATATGACAATGGAAAGTTTGTGAACTTTTTTTTTGTCTTGTTCATTCTTTTATTCATGTCAAGTTTATTCTCACATTAATTTTATTTTATCGAACAAATGCGGCTTTGTAATATCAGAGTTAAACTCAAATATTTTTGTTAATTACGGAAAGGAAAATCGTTTTATTTTATTAGAAAAATTATTTTTCACTATTTATAGAATTTATAAATTTTCAAAAATCAAAGATAAACTTTTTGAATTGTTGCTGATAAGTTAAAATATTTAACATCTGTATACACCGAAAGATAAAATACTATTTAGAAAATTTTCTTTACACAAGAATGTAAATTCTTGATAATTATTGAGGGTATATTTACTTGTCTAAAGAATTGGTCGAATCAATCAAAGTAATTTTTAAATTTTTAAATGATTAAATTAAAGCTATTCGTATGGTTAACTCTATAGAATCAAGGAAGATAGTGATCTTTTTTTTGTCCAAAAATTGATAAATTTAAATTGTTCATTTCAACAAATTCTTTAGGCAAATTATGCTTTTCTGGTACAACTTGAGCTTTTATGACAAATTGCTTTATTAAATTCTAGGTAGAGAAATTCATCTATTTCTAGTATTGATAGTTGTTCAAAATACCTAAACTTAATAAACATAATTATGATTATCGACCCGATAGTATACACGGTAAAATTTTGTATCATTTTGTAACCATACATGAGGGATTCACGTTTTTGTGTAGTTTTTAGGTAAACTTTAATGTATTGTACACAAAATTTTTTTGGCGTACCCATACAAAGTTTGGAAATCGGCCCTATAGACTGGGCCATTGCTGGGCCAAGAATGTCGATTAATGGCAATTTTCAATGGCCAATAAACGGCTTACAGTTGGCATGATAACCACGGCCCATTAATGGCATTAAACTATTGGGCCATTGATGGCAACCAGCAATGGGCCAGACATCATTTGAACTATCGGCCCATTAACGGCAAACAGTAATGCGCCAAATATTTTTTCTACTATCGGTCTACTAATTTCAAGCTGTTCTGCGCCAATTATGATTTTAATCGTTTGTCCTTCAAATCGCTGATTGCTGTAATAACAGTTGTTATTATAAATAATCACTCACACTTTATATTTCACTTTGAAATTATTATTATTATTGCTTCATTATTTTTATAAGGATTATTATGTATTAATAATTTTAATGTTAATTTTAATATTAATTTGATATTAATTATAATTATATTAATATAATTATATTAATATTAATTGTTTTAATAATAATGTTATTGTAATATTATTATATTAAATAGATTATAAAGATAAGGATTATTATATTAAATAGATTATAAAGATAAGGATTATTATATTAAATAGATTATAAAGATAAGGATCTTTGTTTTCGACCCTGTTCTCGATCTCCTTGCCCTGAAAACCACCCGCCAACTTTTCCGGCAAAATTTTTGCAATCTTCACAGTCACCAAGTTTCTCTTTTACTACATTTGCAATAAAAAAATAAATAAATAATTCGATACATTAAAAAACACAATTATATAAAAATCATTTTCATACCTTCCATATACTTAAATGTTTCTGTTGCGCTAAAATTAAGTTTTCCCACGCCTTTTATTCTTTTCCCAGTACCAGAGTAATTTTTTTCAACATTTTTGGTCATCAGTGCAGATGCCATTTTACAAATGCATCCTTTCGCTGTTTTTTCGCCAAAAATTTTGATCCGGAAAAATGCAAGCTGGAAATAATTATAATAGTTTATAATAATTTTCTCCCAATATTTAAATCATTTTCACTAGAACAAAAGCTTGAATCAATTTTATAAACCTTTTGTCTGTACATTTTTTAAATAATTGTATGTTTTATTTTATAAAATATTTGCAATTGTTAGGTACCTGTTATTTTTAATATATCTATCAGTATTAAAATTATTTTTTTTAATTTACTTACTTTTTTTACTTTATTAGTTCATTCAATAAACCAAGTTTTACTTTCACACTTAATAATAATGGATATAATAAAGATAATAATTATTATAATAAAAATTATTTATTACATTTATTCTTAGTCAATATTTAAACAAACGAATTTAAATACGTACGAACCGGTTAGTCACGATGTCACAATAAACTGAAATAAGAAATACACACACACACACACTTACACATACATGATACGCGTGGCGCTGCTTTATTGTTTTCTGTAGCTAGGCATAGTACCCGACTATCGGTCTAATTCAGCGACTCACTCACATACGTTGACTAAGAAAAACTTGGTGCTCGCGGATTTGGTCTTTAACAAAGCTTGTGTCGTTTTTGGTAACTCAGGATGTCCTTCTTCTCTTAGTAGTAATAAAAGTTCAGCAATTACATTTAATTGAAGACTTTAAATTTTTTAAGGCCCACTGATGTCGAAGTTTTTCTTAAAAACTTTTATTTGAACCAGTTTTATCTTCAATGTCATCACTGTTGTCATCACTTTCATTATTTTTGTCGCTTAATTTATTACTTCAGTCAACGCTCTCTGTATTGGACCTCTCTGTATTTGACCGTTCTCTGTATTTGACCACATTCTTCCTCTGTATTTGACGATTTTACACAGCTCTTATGGACAAGGACGAGTCAAATACAGAGAATGGTCCTGTACGGGCGAGTCAAATACAGAGAGCGTTGACGTATCATTCTCATCATTATCAATATCATTGTCACAACTAATATCAGAATGAATGCAAATGTCATCACTATTTACACTGTTATCATTTACACTATTATTGACACTTAGGTTACTTGAGTTATGTACAGAAATATTTACATCGCATTATTCATCGTTATTTACATTTTTTTTTAATTCTCTAAATTTTTTTAATCGCTGATATGCTTGTGACATTGTGAAAGCAAAATTAATTGGTCAATATAACCTACAACATAAGACATGTAAATGAAATAAATGTGCTCTGAAAACTGAGAAACAAATTTTTGGCGCATGCGCAAGGACGTATGGATTTGATTATCGGCCGATGAACGGCTGTTGATCGCATGCTATTTTTATTTACGATTGAATGGCTAATGACAGTTTGCCAGATATGGGCCATTAAAAATTGCCAACGCTTGGCCGACCGTTCGTCGCCTAACATCGGCCGATGTATGGCTTTGTCGCCATCAACGGCAACTTTGTATGGGATAATCATTTCTTCCAAGACAATTCTAATTCGTGATTCTGATTCGTGATCTTATGACGTCAATAACATCACATCTCCTCGAATACTTTCGCTTTATCAAACGCACTAACATCTAATTTAAAAAAATTAAATAAAATATACAAGTAAAGTTTGAATACATCTCATTCGATAATGTAACAACTACCTTTGAATAAAATTAAAATGATCAGTCTATCACATTCCTCTTTAGAATATAAATTTATTAATAAATATTCAATCCAGTTTAGAGGAGATATAGAATTTTTTTGTTCGCGATTATTATACATCGAGAGTCACTGTCTAGTTAAATGCAAACGTGCCAGTTGCATTGTCATTGACGTATAGAAGAGGCTGTTGTATATAATACATGAAACAGATATCAGTAGCGTCAGAAAGAGAGAGAAAATAGTAGGCTGAAGGGAGGGCGATGATGCCGAGTATAGCAAATGGTTTGCAGTCTAATCTGGTTGTCTGTATACCTACGTGGCCAAGTATTAATGAGTCGAATGAAAAGGTGCCAAGTGGATGTATCGGTAATAATCGAGAGAAAGGAGAACGAGAAAGAGGGATTTATATACTGAATAGACATTCTGTACCACTGGTTGGGATGTAGATACGCCATGTTCTCGCGTTTATAACCGGAGCTGAGGAGTATGCGATTCGTAACGTAACGGGGATGATGTAAAGCTTCCTTTGTCTTTTCAAAGCAATCCAGTCAATCCTCAACGTCTCATTCCCTTATTGTGTCTACAATCACTGCTACCCCTGTTTAAACAGCCCCACCTCAAATCGGCCTCTTTAATTCACATTCATTCTTCATTCTCATCACTCTATACTTTGTCTTGATTCTTCTTCATCGCCGTTATATTAATATAATATAAAATAACACTCCTTTTTTATTCATTAATAATCTATACCTCCTTTCCGCTCTATCAATTCATACTTCTTACATTTGACTTGAAAAAACATGTTAAATAATTTTATTCCAATTATTATTCAAGCTACTGAAAAGGGTTTCGTAAAAAATGTTCTCAAAAAAAGAGTAGAGGGTGAATGATGAAGAAAGATCACTGTGACATGCTTCTAATTTCCGATCGAATCCGTGACTTGAATTTAGCCGTTGAGCTATTGCCCAGCCGTTACAATGAAGATGATGATGATGAAAAAAACTTGATGAAAGGAAGTTCAAGTATCCTTCTCGTTTACCCTCTTATTCGAGGATGATTTTACGATATTTCACGTCTTTAAATAATTCATCTTTTTTGATTAAAAATATTTTCTATTTCCTTCTTGCAAATTTTTTTATATCTGATCATTTTTGAATAATCTAGGCTCTAATAACTTTCAACCCTTATTCAGACTATATTTTATTCAAATTTATGCACGGAAATGATCGGTTCATCTAAAAGACACCATTTATTATATTAACGTCTTCATCTATAATCAAAACTGCTAGATTATGTTGTTTAGTAGATATTAAGTTACTTTAAAACATGGCTACGAATTAAAAATTTGTAGGAATTGTTTTATTCGCAAATTGATAGAAAAAAATCATTGAAAATTTTTCTGCTTCATCCAAGATAAAAAACTTCTTAAAAATGACTTTCTTAAATCAAAACTTTTTCGTTTGAACCAAGTTAATTCTTTTAAAATTACGGTAGTATTAATTATTGAAAAAATTTTCCAAATGAGGTAATAAAAATGATTCATTTACTTAAAGTGAGTCTTCAATTCTTAATTCAAGTTTATGTGACTTGATTATTTCTATAAAACTACAATAAGAACAGAATAAAAATCCGCATATTTTATTTATGACAATCATAAAAAGCGAAATAAAAACTTTTTTTATTTGATTTAATACATCATAGAGTATAGAGTATATATCAATAACTTCAGTGATAAATGCGACGATAAGAAATCAGAACTGGTACGATGGTAAAAATGATTTTTTATTTGAAAGAGAGAAAAAGGTGGTCGGTTAGAATTTGACAGATCTTCATAAAGGCACACACAACTGCGCGAGGGTGATAAGAGAATCGCGAGTGAGCATCTCGCCTCCCTCTCGAGTTGGGATACCCCTCGTGTTGGTGTTGCCCCTGTAGTAGAAGAACATAGTACTAGTATATATTATATCACTATATCTATATATATATAGTCTATACTAGCTTTACCAACTCTAACTCCAACTCCAACACCAGTACCAGCACCAGTACCAGTACCAGTACTAGCATCAGGCTCGAGGTACTCACTCAGTAGCAACGCTATCATTTTTCCACACGAGTGGGCGTGGGTGCGGTTCCTCGCACCTCCCGCTGCCCACTGGCATCTCCTCTTCTCTTCTCTGCTCTCTTCTGCCTCAATTCTAGCCCCTTTACACCGCTCAGCCTTTAGCCTTCAGCCCTCAGCCCTCATTCTATTTTTTCCACGTGTCCCAAAGGGATGATGCCAAGCTCCAACGCAAAATCCCACCTCAGCTCAACTGCTGGCTCCTCGCTTCTATCAACAATGATAGGAGCAACTTTGTCTAAGCCACAGATCGGCTGATAGTAATGTTTTGATATTTTAAATATTGATTGATCACTTTTGCAGGTGTTTGTTTCTAAACTTTTAGCTAATCCTCCATATTTAGATTTTGTACTTGAAGTTGCTCAAAAGTTGATAGGTGGTTCAATTGGGATTATATGTTTGAGAATCTTGTCCGGATGTTCGCAAGTCACTATCGCACGTCGAATTCATTGATTTTAACCAGCAGGAAGAACCGAGCTAGGTAAGGGTGCAGAAGTTTTGGCATTATCACGAGGGATGTCTGAGTGAAAATGCAGACATCGAGGAGAGACGTTATCGCACTTTCTCAACTTGCTTTCGAACGTGTTCCAAAGTCATTCTGCATGTCAATTTTGCTGTTGCACTCCCTTTTATGTCGTAAATTTTCAAAAATGCTTACCTGTCTACTTTTCGACTCAAAGAACATAATGATTCTTTTTTTTATTTTCTAATTAATTCATTCACGTTTCGTTAACAATTTTTAGGGTTTAACTTTTTTGAAAAAGTTTTGAATCCGTTAATAAAATGTTTTTTTATAAATCAATAACGATAAATTTAATTTTTCATGTACAAATTGAACAGTATACTTTAAAAAATTTGAGGTTTATTTAACAAAAGATAGGAAAATTCTCCAGCAAAAGTATAAAGTTTTTGATCCAAGATTACAATCTATAAGTTATCATCAATACCAACTATATTTAAATTTCTCCCACGAATATTGCTTGAATACTTAATATTGTACTCCATTTTCTAATCTTTCTTTTTCAAATTCATGAATGATTAAATTTCTTACATAATATTTTCTGATATATTCATTGCTAACAGCAAATTAATCAAAAAATAAAAATTTACAAATTACACAACATTATTGTACAATATCTCTAATAAATCAATCTATCATATCAGATTGACTCTATTGATAATCAAATAAATTTATCAAAATGTAGATCTAAAGATTCAAAAATCAACTCAATAATTTATTATTTATTATCACACACCAGAATATTAATTTTCTATTCAAATAATCAAAACACACATCGAGATTCAGTGTTACGATAAACTTAATTAAAACACTAAAAAACTCGTAGAAATAACCAATCAAGTAGCCTATTATCTAAAAAGTAGCCAAAAAAATATTAATTAATATATTAGTCCACTAAAAATAAAACCACCAAAAGCGTAATTAGCATAGCAGCCACTAATTGGATCATTTATCATCAATATCTTTAATTAATCAGTATTTTATGGAGCCGGTCAGTATTATGTTGAAATTCCGCAATTCTAAAAATCGATTTTTTCACTACCCGATCATCAACGATGAAAAATAAATTGGCGAAAGGGTAGAAAGTTATACATATGTAAAAGTAATGAAAAAAACAAATAAAAGGTGAGATTATAAATAGGATACAGGTAACCAACGGTGTCACGAGACCCTGAAATATGAGAGATACGATGGACCTTGCCTCCATCCCCCCAATGCATTAGCACTAATCTCTGCTCTTTAGTCCTTCCTTTATCTCAGCCAGCGTTCTCTTTTTCTCCTCCGTTCTCGCATAGTCTATGAGATAGAGGAGATAAAAAAAAGAAAAGCAAAAAAAAAGATACTTATGCTTAAAAAAGAACAATATATACCTGAATGTTATGTCTAGATATTTATATATATATTATACGTTAGCTTCTTCTTTTCTCTCTTCATCATAATGTAAATTTATAAACCATAACTGTTTTCCATCTCTGTCTAGATGATTCTCTTAGCTTAACTTTTTATCCTTTATCCATTTGATCTAATCGGTAATTCTTTGTAGCTTGGCTATTTCCACTTTTAGTTTTGACACACGGAATCTCATTAACTGATCGACATACAATCTAATAAAATAAAACCGGACTTTTAAATTTGATTAAAGAGTTCAGATTCATTCGTGAGACACCTGTCTACCTAAACAACAATTAAAAAATTTTTTAGTCAGTATACCCTTCAGATCATTCGTTTTCTGTATCATTTATTTTTTATCGTTCAGAATCAATTTTATTATATCTCGAGCTGAGATACTATTTAATATTATAATAAATAATTTAAAGTCAATATTTGTGGGATCGAAGGGTTTTTTTTTGCATGTTAAACAGTCCGGGCATTGAGATTTGAATGAAAAAATCTCGATGAAGAAGATTGCCTGTCAAAGTATAATATTTGAATTTTTATTTCCTCTCTGGTCTCGTATATTTTATATTTTATTCATGGGATCAATTGACTCTTTACCATTACCATCTCAACTCGTCACTTTGACAGCTCGTTTTTAAATTTTAGCGACGAATTGACTGTCACATTGAAGCTTTCACTGTAATCCAACGTCAGTTAGAAAGCTTCACCAAGTCATCGGGTGACATAAATTTAATATTCAACTTAACCTTTCTTATTCTTTTTCGATATTACAGTCTAAGTGCTCTTCGTTTTTAATTTTTCATTGTCCTGTACTGAAAGACAAGGTAATCTTGGCGGAATTGCTCTTGCTAAGACTTCCGGTGTTAACCCAAGTGTCTTCTAGTGACACCGGATATCCGAGTGCGGGCACGGATAAGACACGTGCTAACTAAAGTTTAAGACACACCTGGGCTCTTATGATCTTCTTTTACACATTCCAAACTTTGTAACTTTTTCAATTATTATAGGGAGTGCCATCAGTTTAGAGAACAATTATTGTGTTATCTTTGTTCAATAGTCGCATAATTTTTTTTTTTGTTGAACTACATTATGTATTTAAAAACAAATTTTATCTTTCACTATTACACTATGCTATAAAACAATAGTAATTTACTGTCTACTTCACAATTTTCATTAAGTTAACTGCTCGGTAAGTACTCAAGATATTAAGAAACAAATAATATTATCCGCCCGCCTTAAATGATTCAATTGGTCAGAAAAGAAACAATTGAATTAAATTGCGCAGGGTCAATTTAACTTAAAGGGTTACTGGTCAAATTATCTATTAACAAATACATTGCATGATAGAGCAATCGCTTACATATTTAATATAAACATTTGAGTACATTTCTTGTCAAAAGTTTATTTGAAAATGTTATTGTTTTAAAAAATTTATGCATAGTAATTATTGTTGTGACTACTACTTCTAAACTTTTCGTATTTTTATCGTGAGATATTTTGGGATATCAATTTTTCACAAATAATGATTGATCACTCTAAATATTAACATAATTAAAAAAAAAAAAAAAAACCTATACTCCGATTTCAATTTTTTCCACTGCTAATTGATCTATCTGTACACTGTAAAAAATTTTTAATTATTTAAGTTAAATACTTTCTAGTAAATGTTAGCATTAATATTATTTCCGTATACTATCTTATCATTTCTTCAGAAAGTGAGTTAAAATAAAAAAAGTGAGTAAAACAGTAGGGTACTCGGACACCAAGAGAGAGTTGGACTAATGGCTTAATGGCGAATCGATGTTCAACCAATAGCCGGATGTACTTCTATTCCAGGTGACAATGGGTTGACGATCGGCAAGAAACATAAAAATCAAGAGACCGCAACCAGCTAAAACTCTCACTTTGAGTTTTAAAAGCCTTGCTGCCATTATATATTAACAAAAAGAAAATAAAACAAAAGAAAATTGAAAAGGCCTGAATAAGTATCCTTAATGCTCAATGCTTAGAGATTTATTTTGCGCAAAAAATAAAGACAAACCGGGTTCATCTTTATTTCAAACGATAGAGCTTATCTTATCAGACGTGGATGGGAAGTCTCTCGATTGCTTGAGTCGATTCACGATGCAGCAAAAGTGCTGGTGTTGTGTCGGTTCTGTGGATTTAAAACGAGGTGAAGTATAAGGGGAGTTGCCATAGCACAGTGGATCCATTTATTGAGAATGCCAAGGCCATCAAGCAGCTTAGTTTGGCCAAGTTCGTCAGCCTCTATATTTATAAGTTCACTTATATTTCTCAAATTATTAATATGATAGAAATGAAATGAATAAATATAAAGAAAAATTTTTATAATTGAGGAGAAACGTTCCGTCTACCATTCTGGTAATTTGTCACAGTCAAGTAGATTTTACCGATGAGAAAAATGAACTCTGCTTTTGGACACTTGTTTGTATAAAAAATGTTGCCGTAGAAAATCCAGCACTGTAAGAGAGGCAAAAGAAAGTCTCTGCAATCTTTCCAGATAGATAGATAGCTCTTAAAAAAATAAGGATTAAGATGAAGAAATAGTTCTCCTGATATTCCCGCTCGTTACTCATTTGTACTGCGTAATCTAAAACAGTGTCATGTACACATTTGCAGTTTCCAACCCCTTGGCCAAGAGTCCATTTATTTAGCAGTCGTTTTGATGACCTGGACCCTGCACAAGCACCCTAATCGCTTGAGTTGCTCCCGTGTGACGTAATCATAATTGCGGACGCTCGACTGGGATATGTATACATGATAAAAACTAACACACGTGTTTTATTTTGTGGTAGAGCTTCTTTTTCACCCTTTTTTGCTAACTCAATGGAGAGATAATTGCAATGATTAAATACTCCGAGATATTTAACACGACATTTTTATTTTTAATCATTTATCATGTTTTTGTTTTGGTAAAGCTTGAGAAGAGAAAATTGAGGTACTTTTTTTGCTTTTTGAAAAAGAGACTAGAAGAATTTTTATTTTTTCTGGATTCCATTTACAATTTGAACCTGAAATTATCATTTACTTTAGTAAGTTCATCATTCCTTGCGCTTTTGTCTAAATAAATTAGTTATTGTCAACGCATATGTGTAACGTCATGGATTTTGGTACGCTTTAATTTTCGATACGAGCTCAAGGTTATAATGCATCCACTGAACAAATATTTAATCAAAAATATCTAAATTACTTGAATCATGGTTAAATATTTTTGACAAAAGTTAAAAAAAAATTTTTGATTCTTCATGCAAGAGTTTATTATTTAGACCAAAAGTAAATTATAATCAAATCGAAAACTAGAACGGTTTTAATCAAAGAGTACCAAACTAAAAGCAAAAATTTTCTTGGTTTAAGATGACCAATTTTTCTGTATAGTGATTTTAGTGATAACAAAAAAAGAGAAGATAAAAAAACAGAGAGAAAAAAAATTTTAAGATACTAGTGAGTGGAAAATATGCAAAATATTATTTATAAAAAAAAAAAATTAGAAAAACGGTTGACCCTGAAGGCCATCCCTGCAACTTCCCGTCAATTCTATACCTAAACGCTTGAAATTGCACTTATGACGTTTTAGAGCTCTTCGAGCTCATAAATACAATTTGTGTATTATTTTGAGCTCTCCGAGCTTAAGAAATAGCTTTTGTATGCTTTTGAGCTCAAAAGTTTGATAGAAATTTGATAAAACACTATTTTTTGAATTTTCAAATCGCAATAACTTTTGAATGAATGAACCGATTTTCACGCGGTTGATGGCATTCAACGCAGTTTTTTAAGCTTCATGAAAAATTTTTAAGTTTATATTGATAGAGCAGAAAACTTCGGAGTGATTCCGAAAAAACACTTTTTTCGGTTTTCTTTCGTCAACGATAACTCATGAACGAATCAACCGATTTCTATCAGACTGACGGCGATCGACGTGGTTTTTTGATGTTAAGAGCTGATTAGTTTTTGAAATTGATCGATAAAGCCGTTTAAAAGTTATTCCAAAAAAAACCACTTTTGAAAAAATTTTTTTTTGTAGTTTTTTTGCAATTTCTTAAAATCTACCGGTCCGAATCGTTCAAAAGTATATACAAAATCTAAGTTTGGTCAAGCCCTTTTGAATGACACCAACCACGATCAAATCGGTCAAGCCGTTCAAAAGTTATAAGAGGTTTACACACACACACACATACACACACACACACACACATACAGACACCACCGCGGGAATAGTCAGGGAAGCTTCTTAGGACCTCGAAACGTCGAGATTCGATGAAAACTCTATTTTCGTAAAACGGGGTGAAAACAATAACTACCCGATTTTTGAAAATCTGAGATTTTCTTAGTGGGAAGTTAAAAATTACACTTTAGACCAGGAAAACATTGCTCTACGGTCAGAATTTTGCGGTTGGAATTACAAAAAATATTTTTAACGATTTATAATCGAAACTGCAGGTATTTTAGCATGAGTCTAAGCTAAATGAGATCATATTCCTGGATTTTTTCCCTTCAAACGGAGTTACTTATCATCAGCAGACAGAGAAACCACTGTTGCACTTAGATATCTTTTCTGTGTCATTCCTTCTCTCCTTCTCTCTCTTGCTCTCTGAAAGCAGTCTCCGTATACAGCCCTGGACCGTTCTTAACCACGAGGATCTCGACGAACAAGATAACACGGCGCCAGGAAGAGCATCTTCTCTTTTCAGCTCCAAGAGGCCAGCGGTCACCGACTCCGTCAAGCATCTCTTCAATTTAAATAAAAACTATTTGAAAAAACGAAATTTATTACTCACCGAATGAAACTGAGTCTCCGTTTGAATTTAACTGTGTGCCCAAAAGTGTTTTCCTGTATAATAACAAAAATTTAAAACTAATTAAAAAATAAATCTATAAATAATCTCGATAGCAAGATAAACCGCAAGTTAAGCCAACAAAACATTTAAAATAAATAAAAGGCAAGTTTGATTTTGAAAGCATTAAATACATATACATTGTTTCTATCCTTGTCTTGTCTACTTGGTGGCGTATTGCTCGCGTGGGCCCCCGAAGCGCGGGCACGGATAGGTGGCCACAGTTTACTATCAACTCGACCGATCTAGAACGAGGCCGATAAGCGTCCGGGTCCAAGCAAGTTCACGATAACGTCGCGACGATACAAACCCTGAACTATAACGTCAGCTCCTCTTATCCTTTTCTTCTTCTTCTGTCATCTTCTTTTTCTCTATTAATTTCGTTCCTCTTCTTGTTCACTTTGAAGCATTTCCTATTTTGATTTCAGGAAATGAATAGTTTGAAAAATCCAAATATTTATGATTAGAATACTCATTTCATGATGAACATAATCCACACAGAAAGATTAAAACCCGACTGGTTCGTGTTCTGCACCAGACTCAGTCGTGTGCGGCGCCAGAGTGGTTATTATGCACGGATTCTGGTGCAGCGCCCGACTGAGTCCGGTGCAGAACACGAGTGAGTCGTGTGCGCACACGGCTCTTTCTGGTGCGCACACGACTCAGTCTGGTGTAAACTAATTTTTCTTGCACACGACTGACTATGGTGCAGAACACGAACCAGTCGGGTTCTAATCTTTCCATGCATGAAATATAAATTTTGATAGGGAAAACTTTTTTATTAAATATTTATTTTATTTGAAACATTTCTCAAGCTGATGATAAAAAACCCACGTTCAATCAGCTAATTTATCCAATATAAAAGTATATAAACGGTATAAATATTTTAGAATCAAAATTTATAATCTTAAATTAAGTTTCATTCATTTCTGTTTTCGAGAGTTCATTTTTTAATAGCCCGCTTTTTTACTTGAGAAACTATATATTCGAGTAGAAGTGTATTACCACGTCACCTCTAGATGATTTCGAACAATACTCGATGTAGTATAAACGATAAAACGTAGAAGTGTAATCTCAGCTACTTTTACTCGTCAAATAAATTTACATTTAAAAAAATAACCAATATGGCCGATCGCAGAGTTAAAAATTATTGTGTAACTGTCCGTCAGAATATATTTATTATAATTAAACAAAACAACAGAAACTTAGGAATTTCAGAATTATTTTGTGCATTGGTCATATGTAAAGATAAAAAAAATAGATTAAGTTTAAAAGGTTTGGTTTTTAAAACCTGAAGTGTTGTCAAACCCAAAACCTGTTCAAGGAATTAATACGTAGTAAATTACTAAAACAGTTATTTTATATGATTATCTCGATTAATCGATTTAAAAGTTTCTTATTAATTATTTATTAATTTACAATTCTAAAAACTATAAAATCGTTTTGAGTAAAATAAAAATCATAATTATGTCTACTTATGTAAACATTCATATAACTAAGCCAGTTAAGTAATTATCGTTATCAGCGAAGCTACTGATTTCTTGAAAATAGAGTAAGTTGGTATAATTTAGTGCGGTGTGTCACATATTTTTCAGTGTGATATTTTATTAGTTCTGTTCGTGTTTTGTGAACAAAAAGTATCATATAGAGAGAGAGAGAAAGAGAGAGAGCCAAGGTCTCAACTCGTATCGGCACCTTGGCCATGATTGAAGACAAGTTTAAAGTGGAAGAAAATATTTACTTGGCTTATCAAATCTCCATTGAGACGTTCATGGACACGACAGACCGTGACAAAACATAAGAAAGAAAGGTAAGAAAGGAGATACTGAAGGAGAAAAAAAATAACAGTGATAACAACACAGGTAGCAGTCGCTGGAAGTTGAGGACTGCTTTCAGTAATAGTTATTCCGGCGAGTAGAAAACACCTCATTTCTTCGTCCCTCTTTCTTGCTACTGCCACCGATTATTTAAAAGAAGAAAAAAGTGCTCCATATTTTTTTTTCTTATATTATATTTTGACTCAAGTTTAAAATGTTATGAAGTTAGTTACGTGATGATTAATACGGTAATGTTCACTTGATTAGATAAATTGTAAAATCTATTTATTCGAATGGTTGTCGTGCAATGTAATGTGTTTATAAAACGCGAGTTATTTTTTATTGCTAACTTGAATTTGAAGAAGAAAAAAAAATGACAATAATAAAGAAGAGAACGAGATAAAAAGAAATAAAGAATAAGTAACAGATCACGACTTGGTGATTACTCATGGTTACTGCGTCTTCATAACAATAGCCGGTGGGCCACCCATGGGTTCGCGGTGATCAAGATCCTCACTGGCCAGTATAGTACGGAAGCAAATGAGAGAAGTCTCATCTCTCATGTGACAAAGTGACGTGAATCTTCTTAAGAATATGTGGATTGTATTATTTACATTGACGGTTTTATTTGTTTTTATTTTTATTTATTTGCTTTTATCTTCATTTTTAAAATGAGCGTTATTCTTTGGAGACGAAGGACCAGTATCAGGACGCTAATAAGTAAGATATTTCATTTTAGTGTCTTTCTTAAAATATTTTTCTGGGTGGCGATTGACCTAGAACAGTTGTAAAAGTCTTAAGAAATATTTTAGTGAATTTTGCATTCATTTTTTATGATTTTTGAATAAACAAAATTTGAATGCGTAAGCAATTGAACCAAATTGATGAAAAAAATAAAAGTTATTAAAATTTGGTAATGTTTTTTTTTTTTTTTTTAATTATAATTATTATCCTTTCAATACCAGTCAAATGTGTTGTAAATAAAAGTTGATATTATTATATATTATTTAAATTCTTATTTTTATTTTTTCAAGCTTGTGATATTTAATAATTGAAAAATATTATCAGAACAATTAATATTGACTTTTAAGTTATTTGAAGTATATTTAAGAGGTATAGATATTTCAATTGGTTAAATTTAATTTTTTAATTCAACAAAAATTTTTTATAATATTGTTTCAGTAAATAGTCACAAAAACTTTACGCGATTTCTTCGAATATTTCAAAATTTTAATGAAAATTTTATTCTGCAAGAAAATTAAAAAATTTTATTTCTATTTAATTATTATGTTTTCACCCAGTCCTCATATTTTATTTAGAATTGGAAAATTTGAAAATAGGCTTTCAATCGTCACCCTGAATTTCTTTTTTTGGTTAAATGTTTAATACTTATAAATTTAAGTTTTTCTTTCATCAAAAAGCTCTCAGATTTTTGTTACTTGCTAAATTCGACAATAGAAGCCCGATTTGCCCTCTAATACATGATCTTTCGATTGCCGTGAGAATCGCATGAAACAATGTCAGTTCTTTTTATCAATTTACATTTATGACTTTTTTCTATTTATTTCCAAGCAATAAAAAAAAACGATAAGTACTTGTGTACTTATTTAATTACTTTTCAATCCATAAAGATCTCAAGTTAACCGGAATCATTGATCAATAATAACAACAACACACTTAGAGTTTGAACTTTTTAATGACAAAAAATATTTTTTTACTCGATTTAGCTTTAATTTTATTATACGACAAAGTAATTATTGTCGAATAAATATTATGTTTTACAACAAAGAATTGAAAATGAAAACAAAATGTTTATTACTCATGTTCCGTGTTACTTTGTAACACAAAACAGTATACTATAAAAAAATTCTCAGTAATTTATTGATAATAAAGTATTGTTGTGAGATTGAAAACAATGTACTCTGCATAGAGTACGAGATAAAAAACAATCATTAACGATTATCTCAGTATTCTTTTATTAACGATTAAAATCTCAAAAATATTTTAATAACCTATCTCTACTTTTATATATACATACTGATTTTAATCTGCTGTTATTACGTAAATTACATTATTACATTAACTGATTAATGACTATAAATATAAAGCATATCTCAATAAAACATAATACGTAACTTGTATCACTAAATCTTCAATTATACGAAAAACTTATCATAAAATTTAGTACATCTATGCAGACACACATATATATTTATATATTTATATCTGAAGATCTTAAAGTTCAGGAATAACCCAAGTTATATCAAACCATCAATCTCTCAGCAATTTTGTTTGAGAAACACGAGAGCTTACAGTTCAAAAAAATATTATTATGAGAAAAAAGCATATTTACAAACAATTTATCTATTTTATCAAAATCTGAAAGTTTAAATTATTTTTGACTCAACTATCACGATTGAAAAACCGTTAATATCTGTTGTTGATCTCAGTCGAGTTTTGAGTTGCCGAATATAACTACAATGTGAAATTTCTACGGCTAGAAAGTGCAGCGAGGAGAGGGGGGTAAAGAATAGAAGGAGAAAATGAGATCGGAGTCATAGCTGCAGCATGGATAGACAAAAGAGAAAGAATTATTAAGGGTGTATATGAACACCCAGAGGGCTTCCACGAAAAGCATCAAGAATGAAATAAAAGATAAAGGTAGGGAGATGAGGACGCCGGGTTAACCAACAAGCAAATTAACACGTGGGAGGGTCCGATCGGCCAATAAGATAATTGTGCAACGAGAGGCTTCTCTTTCTATTCCACTAATCTTCTTTCTCTTTTACTCACTTTGCCTTCCTCTTATTTTAAAACTCTTGCTATCTTTATTTTCTCCCTTTTATGTACATTACGTTACATACGTTGCGTTACGTTACGTTACGATACTTTACATACATTAGCCACACGAGTAGATCGGGGAGGCGTGTAGAACGATGGATGGATCGATTGATTGAGACAAGCTGTACTTTGAAGCCTCAAGTCTTGTTGGAATTTCATTTGCCAATAAATGTATTTGTAAAACCATCATCAATATGTGGATGATTTTTTTTTATCGAAATAAATCTTGATACTGTTGCTCATATTTTTATATTTTCACTGCTATTGATTTTAGCGTCAATAAAATATTTAACGATGAAATATTTTGACGAAATGGATTTGAAGTATAGACTAAGCAGGAAAATAGATTGGATGAATAGCGGATAGAAGGAAAAAGAGGTGGGGAAGGAGGAATAAAAATGAATAAAATAATATAATGAAAAATAAAAAATAACAGCAGCTTGTGAATTAACGACCTCTTGCACTCTTTGAATGTCTGTCCTATCTCTCGGCAGCAGGCACTCTCGGGGGCCCGTACAGACCAGGGAATAAAAATGCAAGTCGTCGTAGACGATAAGCAGAGTGAGCAGAGAGCGATAGAACCGGGCCAAACATTTACCCGCTCGACACGATAAGATGCCGTATCTCTCTTGAGAACTTGGTGTTTTTACGTTACTCTTTCTCTGGCACAGAGTGCCACCAACTACTGCACCACTACATTCAAACTACTATACATTTTATACGTATATATATGAATGAAAAATACACGGCCGGTTTTGCATGCTGTATATATCAGTAGTTTCAACGACGAGAAATTATATTGCGATAGCTATTTTTAATGAACCTTCTTTAACTTCTCGACAACTTTTCATTTCTGATATGAGATCCTATTTTTTTGATATGCATTGCATTTCTTTTTTTTTAAGATCTGTTCTATTTTTTTTATTTCTTATGTGTATTGCGGATATGAGAAATAGAATACAGAATTAATCTTCTGAACGGAAAAAAAATTTTGAGTAAGATTTTTCGACTTATACAGACTCTATTCTGCCGGGATTTAAGGAAAATATCATAAAAAATTTGATTTTAAAAGAAAAGAAAAAAAAAATATTCATTCAATATATAATTACTAGCGGACCCGACAGACGTTGTCCTGTACACACGTCTTAAATTTAAAAATTTTGGGAATGAGCTTATATAGTTAGAAACATCATTAGTTAACAAAATGCAATGGTTAATCCTTCATAATTAACATTTTCGTTAATATAATCCCATTCTGATTTTATACTCATCGAGACCTTTCATTTCAGTACCCACATGAATTTTTTTATATATCTTATATATACACAGAAAGAAAGGTTCACTTGAGCCAAGAAAATATTTTTCTTCGTAATTATTTACTTGGGCAAAAAAAAAAATTTTTTTGACACAAGAAATTTCACTTAATTCAAAAAATCAATTCCCTTGCTTCAAGAAATACGTGTCTTGATCCAAGTCAATTTATTTAAGTCAAGAAAATTTTCTTGTTTTGAGAAAATTTCTCTCTTGCTCCAAAAAATTAAGTTCTTAACAGAAGTAAATTTTCTTGTCTTGAGAAAATTTTTCTCATGCTCCAAAAAATTAAATATCTCGATAGTAAATTTTCATTAATATTTCTATTGACTAACATGTCAAATAGGAAGATCAAATAATATTGAATCATTTTTTTTCATTCAATATGTATAATTGCGCGCTAAAATAATCTAAAATGGGTATCAAATATTCAAGAGAAAAATTTTCTCAAGATGAAAAAATTTTTTTCTCAGCTGAAGTAGGTGGCGCTGCTTCCCTAAGGTATCTAAAAATCTTGATCAAATATAAAAATTTCTTGTATCAAGTATTTATGATAATTTAAATTAAGAAAAAATGACTTCCATCAAGAATAGAATTTCAAGAAAAATTTTAACTTCGGCCAAGACAATTTCGGTCTTCCTTCGAGCGACCGAAAATTTACTTGAGCCAAGAATTTTGTTCTCCAGTCAAGAAATCTTTCTTTCTGTGTATATGATATTTATAAAATATATGAAAAATGCATGTGGGTACTCAAATGAAAAGTCTCGATAAATGTAACATCGGGATGAGCTTATATCTTTAAAAACGTCAATAATTAAGAAATGACATTGTATCTTGTCAACTAATGATATTTTTAAAGATATAAGCTCATCTCAACATTACACTCATCGAGACCTTTCATTTGAGTACCTACATCATTTTTTCATATATTTATATATATTATATATATGTATATATGAAAAATATATCAAAATGCATGTGGGTACTCAAATGAAAGCTCTTGATGAGTGTAACATCGGAATGAGCTTATATCATTGAAAATATCATTAGTTAACAAAATACAATAATCATTCGTTAATTATTGATATTTTCGTAAATATAAGTCCATTCTGATTTTATACTCATCAAAAACTTTTATTTGAGTACCCACATGAATTTTTTTATTTATCCTATATATATATATATATATATATATATATATATATATGATATTAATGAAATATATGAAAAGTGCATGTGGGTACTCAAGGTCAACGACAATTTATAAATGAAAAATCTATGAAATAAACGTTTTTCCGTGAACTGAATAGTGAATCTAAACCATTCTGGAATCCACCGGAAGACACACAAAAAATTTCATTAAAATCCGTCCAGCCGTTTAGGAGGAGTTCAGTGACGAACACACGCACAGAAGAAATATATATATTAAGATTGCATGGACCACTTTTTGGTTTTATTTAAAAAAATGTAATTCATATTTTTAAAAAATTGCATGGATAGTTTTTTTCAAATTTCAACATGTATTGAAAATTTATCTAACAAAGACGATGTTTCTTAAAGCTACAAATTTAATTTTCCATAAAAAAAAACATATTTTTGAAAATTCAATTTTTGAGATTTCTTAAAATCTGCCAATCTGATAAATACTCGATTTTAAAAAATCTAAATGAAATTAACAGCTACGCAATTTATGAAAATAATTGAATTTTATACCGAAAAGTCAAAAACAAACATTTATGAATTACAACTTTTGATTTTATAAGAATCATTTAAACATTAAAAGAAATTCTAAAGAGAGCTTAACCATGAATGATATTTCTAGTCCATACAAATGATTAACTATATAAAAATAAACTTTGAATATAAAATGATAATGATACAGAATACGAGCTGATAAAATGAGAATAATATGATTTTTATTAAAGATTATTGTTGAGAGAGACTTTCTCGTCTTTCCCTATAGCCATTCGTGATCCAGCGGATCAATCGCTCACGATTCACGACTCAGCGGATAAATCAGAGATATCAAATACACTTATACATATACATATATACTGGTTATTATTAAATCCATCAATTTTTTAGGGTGATGATAAACTAAAAATATGAGTAGATATAGATTATATTACAGAAAGTACTTTTAGTTTTGTTATGAATGGAATGTCGATGCTCAAGGGTATTAGATCTCGAGAACAAAAAGGCAAAGGTGCTCGGTAGGGTCAGACGTATCCTTAGATCTAGAGCCAACAACAATTAGCTCGGAGGTCAAGGTTCGATCTGGAAGGTGGGCGTTTCGTCGAGGGAGACTCGAGTAAACAAATCATCACCAAGTCAGGGTGAACCAGAGTTCTGTTATGTCTCATCCGCAGGGAAAATTTAAGTATACTAATTCATGATATACATTTGTTAAAAATAATATTCCTTTAAATACATTTTTATAATATTTTTTTTTTGACATCATTCAACATTTTTAATTATAAAAATTAAAAAATAAATGTTTAAAAGTTCAAAACTTGTTGGTTTTAGTCCAATTTAAAAAATCCAAAATTTTGTTCCATTAGATCTTGAAATTTATAAAAAAAGTTTGGAAAATCCAAAAGTGCACGACTCATAATGCTCATTTAATTATGAAATATATAAAAAAAAAAAAAAAAAAAAAACTCAAGTCGTTCAAAATTAATTGCCGAAAAAACAGCTGTAGTAGGAAGGTACTGCACAAGCGCCCCTGGTGGAATAAAATGTACATAATATCTATAGATATAGATATATCACCATCCATGTTAATTTTACATGGATATATATAGATATACAGTCTTGTAGTTTTCGTTTTTTATTAATTGTAATTAAACGACACTGAATTAATTAACCATTCGCATTCAGTGACCTACAATCGTCGATTAGAATTAAAAAAAAAAAATTTAACTCAAATAATTGATTTTTTCACAAGTTACAGTGTTTCCGGGGTTTCATACATGACGGACAGGAAAATTTTTTGACCTATTTTGATGTTTTTTTCCGTTTCTATTGCAGTAAATCAATTTTTAGAAAGTATAGAATTAATCTCCATTAAATTATCTCGACAATAGTATGCAAAATATCTTGATTCCGTGAACTAACAAGGCTATAATACTAAAAATAGTTGCTAAAATGAGGCGAAAAAAATTTTTCGATCGTAAAGCACTCTCTGATGCTTCGCATCATGAGTCGTGCAATTAACAAAATTTATTCTGACGATTTTGAACTTGATTGGATTGTAAAATCCATCAGTTTAATTATTTAAAAATTATTTACAGAATTTTTTTTTCAATTCAATTCAGCTTTTAAGGAGATATTGTCCAAATATTTCGAAAACAAAACTTTCTTTTACTAACTTTTAGATTTCTTCATCGATCAATTTTCAAGATCGACCCAGTTTGTATACTCAGTGGTTTCAAAAACGTAAAATAAAATGACTAGTAGGAAATCTGGTACCTTGAGACTCAGGTTCGATTCTCTTACTGGACCGGCTTTATGTTATGTCACAATTTATTAAATGTCACAATAAAATCGTTATTAATTATTAATTGTCTTTAATCAACGTCAAATTTTTCAATAAAGTTTTCTCCAAAAATAAACTAGTTAAATGAAAAAAAAAAAATTAATTTCACTATTAAAAGATTAAGATATTAAAATTCAAAATGAAATAAAAATTTCAAGGATTAAGATATAAATTATTATTTTATCATTAGCAATAAAATATAAGTAAATATGATGTAGGAGAATGAACATCTCAATATCCTTACACTTAATAACAAGATACGATATTTCAATTAATTATCATTGAAAAAAAAGTACCTACATAAAAAAAGAAAAAAAAGTGGGCAAAGTAATGGATTATAAAATAGATTGATGATGTAGGTGTAATGGTCTGAGAGGTTGAATGGAATCAAGTGCAAATGGTTGCGATTAACACGTTGTTTGTATAGGCCAATGTATAATAACAGGTTGCATAGGTATCCAATAGTATCTCACGAAGGGCATCTCGGGTTCTCTTATATACCCAGTCGAGGGTAAGATGGAGGGTACAGGTACTATAACAGTAAGGCTCATATCGGCAAGACCAATATGACCAACTGAGGAACTGAGTGACGGAGAGGAATCTTCGGTATAAGTAAATAAGCATGTAGTTATACTGAAGGTGTGAGAGGGATAGCAAGAGAAGGTCGAGTCTCGGGTTGTTCTGAGGCAAGTAAAGGTAAGACCTCTGCTTATGGATATATATGTGTGTACTTCAGTAATAGCAAGAAATGAGGATGAGAGACAGAGACAGAGATGAGAGGTGTGTGCGAAAGTAAAAATTTAGTATATCTACATTGGATCAGGTCTGTCTCTCTTTCTCTGCACCTGGCATCGTGATCTCCCTAAGGCCCTTCCAATTCTACTCCAGTCTCAACTCAGTACTCACCAAGTCAGATGTAGATGAACAAGAGGAAGGCGGAGGACACACGCGCTGTACCAAACAAACCAACCATCAGGCACCAACCTGGAGAGGATAGGATAGGATACAGGATGGGAATTCAGTGATCATGTGGGAGCGAGGCACCCAGAGAGTGAGAGAACCGTTTGCTGGAAAAGAGGGACAGGATGATCTCGAGTGTTGATATCGTAACCCAGAGAGAGAAAATAAGAAAGAAAGAAGAGGTGGGCTTATAAAACCTCTCCTCATAACTTACACGTTGTATACTGATCGTCCTGGCAGTCTGTGGCCGCGAAACGACGCGAGGAGTCTTTATCGTTGATCGTCATCTAAACAGCCGAGTAGAGGGACCGGGTTCAGTCTCAGTAGATCCCAGGATTCAACGTCCTGCCATTTTATCCATTTTTTCATTTTTTAAATGTCTACCCTTTTGGGTTTAATCAACTGTTAGTTTATCAAACTAGATTTTTTTTATTTATTGTCAGTATCATTAGACAACTGGATCATTTACTAAACCATACGGAATTAGATAGCCGTTTTTTATTGATGAAATTAATCAAATTATAAAAGAATAATGATTTAATGAACAGAAATTATTTTCATCAAATTATAAGCCGTGCAATTATCAAAAACATTGCCTTCATAATTGATTACGAACGAATTCAAAACTCTTATTAGATTTATTTAAAAAGTTGAAACTTTTGATTGATTAAAAGTTTAAATTTCACATGAAAATCATTTTTAAAATTTTTTACAAACAACTTTTTTCTCTTAAAAGTGTTTTCAAAGAAGAAAATACAAGAAAATATCACAAACAGATAAGAACGTCCGGATAAATCGGACCCTAAGTGATGGAAATTTATTAAAACAATATATAATTTAATCATGAATACGATTATTAATGTTCTTTAAATAACACCCGAGGTTATGAGAGATTATCATTATTCCAACTTTAATGATTGTTGATTGTTTTTATATTGACGTTTTTGATTAAACAAAATCGGAAAACTCCTGGCAGACTTGCTATGTATTCTAAATAGACAAAACAGTTGTCCAATGACTAAAACTCTTTTATATCGTCCCCTCTTATTGTAAAGCTCTGGTGAATTTTAACCGGTGGTGACTGGCGGTGGCGACCGCGTGCGCTAAGCGATAAGCCACCCCCGACCGCTACTGCTTCAACTTTCCGGGATGGATCAAGTCATTCCATTCGTTTTTTTGTTTATTTTTTGTTTTACACTCTTACACACCTTTGTTGGATTAATTTAATTGTGTATTGGACTTACCCAATTGAAATGATAAAAAAAAAATAGTTTTTATTCTGTTATTTATTACTTTATTACTAAAATAAGTAAATAACTAAAAATTTTGAAAGAATAAATTTAGGCAATAATATTTTAACGTACCTTAACACACACAAATTGACGGGGTACTTTATAGGGGTGTATTTACGATCGCGATTCCTCTGGGCGTATCGACAGGAAGAGAAATAAGAGGGCGCTCTTATCTCTCAGTAACGACGCCTCGTTATTAATCGGCATTCAACGGGCTCGAGATAGTACACCCAAAGAGTACGAGTAGGAAAAGGGGTGGAGAACCGTTGTATGCACCTTCACGCACCCTCATACCTTTCATAATATACTATCCTATCCTATCCATTATTATTATTATTATTATTATTATCATCATCATTACATTCTTTATATTTGACTTATAAAATTCTTGTTAAGTATCAATATCTCTGTTATATACATATAAAAGCAAATTAGACTACGGGGTGGTTGAAATCGTTAAAAAAAATGATACTGAATTGATGAAAAGCATCTCCTGTTAAGAGGGTATTCTAGTTTAAAGTCACAAATTTTTGGTATTTTTATAAATATTTTTAGCACATATTTATTGATATTTCAAGAATATGGAAAAAAATACTTGAAACAAGAAATTAAAAACCCAAAAAGTAAAGGGAAAACTCAAAAAAAATGATGCGACTTTGTCTCCATGATTCTAAATTTTCTAATCACCCGAAATTGAAAATAAAAAAAAAAAAATAGATTCTTGATCACGTAAATACGGTGTTCTCGTCGGAACTATAGAAAAGTCAAAAACAATTTTTCCGTAAAATGGCGGATGTCGTAAAAATAAATATTTTTTTATAAATCTAGTTTGGATAATAAACTTTTGAAATCTGCCCAAACTCGTGAGATGGTACGACACTAAAATAGCCATCTTTCAAAATAATTTAAATCTCAAAAAATCGCTGTAAGAATATATTTTCAGACCTTTAAAAATATGTAAAATATCGATTTTTGAGAATTCCAGACCATAATATCCCTAAAAGAAACAATTAATCCGAGTTTATGTAAGCTCTTGGAAGCTCATTTTTTTGACTCGGGTCAATAGACTCCTTTCTTTTATTATTTATTTTGATATTGAGACCCAGTTACCAAGAAAGTCAACCATGCACCTACCCTACAACTGTATCCACATCATACTCATACTCACCCTTTTCTTCATATCACTACCACGTTAACCAATGCCTCGGATGTGCGGGTAGTGATGATTTATTATTTTTATCTCAGTGGGTTCTCGCTCGGACGGTTTGCTGTTACCAATTCGAGCGAGAGACTGAAGAAAACGATCTGGAAGGTGATCTAGAGTCTGCTATCATCAGGATGAGTTTAAATCTTTTTCCTATTTTATATTGTAGGTATATTTTTTTTTAAATAATTGTGGATGAAAAATAAAACATGACTTTTAGTAACTTATAGTGGGAAAAAAGTTTTAATTATTGCTGATATCGATGGAAAATCCAGAGCAATAGTCGTAAGTCTTTAATGCAATAGACTTGGGTTCGATCTCCTGTACGAATTTCACTTTTTTATTAAATGAAAATGAAACTGTGATAAATATTTTATTTATAATTAGTAAAGACAGAAATTTTATGTTTTATAAAAAAAAGGCGTAATACACTTATAACAATAAATGTAAAAATAAGTTCTCACTTCAAAATATTATAGATTGAAAAAAACTATTTGATCCAAGAAAATAATTTTGAAGAGTACCTGACTTCTTGATTAAAAAATTTATTATCTTGAAATTCCTTTTTAAACGAATTTCTAGACGTACAGGAAATAACATAAATTCGAACATTTTTTGGTATTCTTGAAACAATTCGGTAGTATGTTTAATCAATGTTACCGCCTTTTTTAATCCATGATAGAAAAACATTATCGAGTAAAATACACAGAAAATAGTATATTACGACCCAAGGCCAGAAAGTTAGATTTCCTGGCGTATGGGATATGATGATCAAGGCGTAACCGAGGCCATCATATCACATACGTGAGGGCATCCAACATTCTGGTCGTGGGTTGTATACTATTTTTCTTGCTCTCCAGCCGAAAGGACGCAACCCCGGGGAAGGGGTTTTGCAAAACCGAGGCGAAGCCGAGGTTTTGCCGGGGGTGAGGGGGGTGCCGCCCGACTTTTGCAAAGCCGAGGCGAAGCCGAGGTTTTGCTGGTCGGGGCGGGCATAATAAAAAAATAAAAATTAATAAATAAAAAAAAAAAAGTTATTTTAAAGTTTACTAACAAATGCTCTGATTAAGAGAGATAACATGCACAGAACTCGTCATAAATATTTAAACTCGATTTAATAACAAAATTAATTTCTTTAAGTTGATTAAAAATTAGTTGTTAATTAGACGACTAAGAAAGATTGAAATTAAATTATTGAAAGCTTGTAGAGTACATGGATTGTTTTATAAACATTGCTTTACTAGCTGTCAAAATATAAATGAAAGCAAATAAAATTTACAAAACTTTTATATTATTTTTTAAAATTTTTATATAAATTATTTTTGCTGTATTATTATTAAATAATTCATTAACAATAATCTAGTTAGATAGTATATTACATACCTAGGCCAGTAAAGTAAGAAAAGTCTCAGATCACATGTAATTGTTGGCCGAGGCGAAGCCGAGATTGACAAACATGTGATCTGAGGCTTTCTTATTTACTGGCCACGGTGTGTATACTATTTTTCTGCTCGACGTAGCCGGAATGTGGCAACTTTGTTTAGCGCAGCGGCCATAAAGTTGCCACTTTCCGGTCGGAGGGCAGAAAAATTATTTTTATTTATTTGACATTTTTTGGTTAGTTTCTGCGCTGACACGTTACATACAGATGATGTTGTGATTGTTATATACAGTGGAAACTCGCTGTATAGGCCGGTCGCGCCACGAAAATACGAAAGAAAGCGAGGTTCTGTGCTGCCGGCCAAAAAATATGCGTAACGCGCATGCGTTAGAGCAGGCCATAAAAGTTGCTCTTCTTGGAGTAAAGTGCGTCCAGGAAGAGCGTACTTTCGGCTAGGAGAGCAAGAAAAAAAATTAACTTGATTCAAGAGAAAAATTCTTGAATCAAGAATATAATTTTGAAGAGGGTAATTGTCTTGAATCAAGACGACAAATTCTTGAATTAAGTAAAATTTCCTTAAATCAAGAAAAAATTTCTTAAATCAAGAATGTTTCTACTCAAACCAAGAATATTAAGCTCTTCAAAATCATATACTTGATTCAAGAACATTTTTTTTGTGTGTATAGGTTATCTTGTTTGAAAATAGGAGTGCTTTGTTTAAGATTAAAATTCTAAAATGAATAATTTTTTCTCTTTATCCAAAAGTTTTATGTTATTAATTGAAGAATGAATTTCTTGAATAAAAATAACTGAATATCTCGAAACAAGAGTGAAATTTTAAAGAGAATATTTTTCCTGTATCAAGTAGTTTTTTTCAGTGTATAAATTTATTCAGATTAAAATGTTCTAATCAATGTGACATAAAAAAACTGATGAAAAATAAATGTTTAATTTTATCGGGAGCTTAAAGTAAGAAATAAAAAAAAGGTAAAGGGGTAATGATGGGTCGCGGTGCATTAGCATAGACAATGGTCTTAAGTGGCGATAAGTCGTGTCTCACGGGCTTTTTAGTTCGACGGTGAAATGGGTTGTGGGTTATGTGTCGTAGTAAAAGGGGTGAGAAAGACGTTTGCTAGTTCTCGACCCTAACTAACGACTCGATGAAAAGCTCGTTGGTAACGTCGGCACTGTTACAAGATAGTGTCGGATATTAGGCCTTATATTCACATTCCTCTATACATACATACCTACTTTCTATACCGTGGAATTAAACCCTCGCTGATTGCTAAGAAATTGCTCTAGTGAAATATACGAGCTTCTCAGAAATCTAGGAGACTCTAGACAATAAAATCCCTTAGAAGTTAAAGCTCTAATTCATGGTTCTCCAGTATGCATTGCCTTCTAAATCTTGCATTATCTAAAACTTCATAGCTTATTTTATTAGTTAGTGTGATAATAAATCGGTAATAGAACTAAAAAATATAATGGAACAAAAAACGAAATTTACGATTGAAGATTAATCAATAGTTAATACATAATCATCTGAAAAGACAGCTCTGGGGATGAAGTAAACGTCGGCTTGAGGCAGCTCATCTCCGTCGTTGGACTACCGACGGGTATGGAAACGGATTTAGCTGTTGAAACCCGAGTACTAGCGAATGGGTGAGAGAATGTGCTATCCCGGTATCGGGTGAATTGAGGGAGAAAGAGAGAGAGATTGAGGGAGAGGATTGGTCGCCGTCCCGTGCGCAATCAACTGAAAGGGATTCTCCGATTTACACAAGTATATTGAATTTATTGAGATGAGCCTAGGGGATACCAAGCCAGAGGATATTAGCTGCCTACCAGCCATTCCGACGTTATTCTCACACCCCTTTGCTGTTACCACTTTCTCATCCCTTGAATTCAGTATCCACTACTAAACTCATAACTCGCTATTCTCCATTTGCTTCCTCTTTTTCTCTCTTTTTTCTTCGATTTCGGAACAACCTTTATTAAGATTCTTGTGATTTATTTCTGATTTTCTTATGATACCAAAAAATTACTCCAAAAATAATAATAATAATAATAATAATAAATTTTATTGTTTTTTTTTGTTACAGGTAAGTCGTAATTCATTGAAACAACGATGTAGTATAAGGGAGTAAACGATCCACAAATAGGTATATTATATCTCATAATAATATTCTATCAAACTGAGAGGAGTTAGAAAGTGGTCTTTGAATTTTGTGGTTTTGATCCTGAGGGTCCTTATCTGTTTCGACCAGTCATGACTCAGAACTTAACTCTTTTTGTCGACTCGCCTTCTACTCTCTCTTTTTGCTTTAAGCACCATCTTAGCCACAACAATATATTTTTATTTTTAAAACAATAAAGATAATAACTTAATCCTAAAAATACTTATAGCGTTTTTGTTTACAAAAAAACTACTGATTCAAGAGAAATGTTTTCTTCAAAATTTTACTTTTATTTCGAAATATTGAGTTTTCTTCATTCAAGATTTTCATTTTAAAAAGAATTTTTATTTTAACATCTCAAAATTAACTCTCTTGCAAAGAGACAATTTAGCAATCGAGTGCCATCTGTCTATAAGATTTTCAACACTACTTTAAATAAAAAAATTATATACAGACGAATTAAATCATATTAAGTCTGATTTAGTCTGATAAAATCAATTTTCATTTCAGGCCATATATGAACTAGTCAAATTTGCTAACATGATTATATCAAGGTATATTATAAAATTTTTTTACGGGTTCGTGGATCAAAATGATTTTTCTTAAATCAAAATAACTTTTTTTATCAGTATTCATGCAGTCTTATTACAATGTTAGTACTAAAATCTTAAAATTTTAAACAAAAAAGATGATTGCATCTGATTGATGATAATAACTAATAAAAATTAGAAAAAAAGTAAAAATGCGGGAAAAAAATTTGGGCGTTCGTCTAGGGATATGTATGACGTTATCAAGTAGTCATGTCTCACTTGGTCTCTCCCTCAGAGTCTTTCTTTCAGTGTGGGCCGCGATTCGGGCACACAAGGGTGATATTTAGATATTCTAATGGTGCCCTGATAACAAGACGCTTGCTACTGCGATAAAGACGACGCGAGTCGAGCAGCCCTCTGTACACCTTCTTACCCTGGTTGCCCCCATAAGCCTCCCCCATTTTCTCACTCCCTTAGTTTCACCTCTTGGTACGATGTCGACGCTGCGCCTCGCAGATAACGGAACTCTTGCAGCCTGGTTGTTTACGTACACTCGCAACCCCCGCCGGACACGCTAGTGTATGTTATTTATAAATTTATGGGGGCTGTAAGAGTTAAAAGCCCAACGACAAAGACGACCGCATTACCTCCATATACAAACACTCACACTCTTCCACTCTCAAAATATATTGCAATATACACATGTATATAACCGCATGTACTACCTCAACCTCGGCGATATGTGGCTTCATCCGGTTATCTCGGAACATACACTTTTTTAAAATATTTTACCCACTAAATTTAAGACGTAACGGAAAGTAATAACGACTACACCTCCAACCGGGAGAAGTACTATATTCTAGTGGAAGCTACAGCTAAAGTTAAGAATCAGAAACTATCAGTTAAATCAAGAATATTTTTTTCTGTTTCAATATCAAATTTTTGAATCAAAAACTTATTTAAGTCCCATAAAATTCATTTGTATGTGATTCAAAAAAGTTCAAAAAAATTTCATAGCTCAGAAACTTTTCAGCTTGATTTAAAATTAATTTTTTTTCATTAATGTAAAATTTTATAGTTCATTTTAAACTGAATCTCTTTTTTTTACAAATTCCAAATTATTAACGTACCATTAAAAGTTGTAATCAAAAGCCATTTCAGATTGTTTTATATTTTTCTAAAAAGTTTTACTACACTGATAGAAGGATTTGTTTATAGTTAAAAATATTTATTAATATTTAACAAATCATTTATTAGAAGCCATTTTTTAGTCCTTAACAAATATTTCTTAGTATTTAAAAAGATTTATTAATATTTAATAAATGAATACCAGATTTATTAAATACAAACAAATAATTTTAAATACTAATTGTAAGAAATATTTGTTTAATACTAAAAGTGGTCTCTAGTAAATGATTTGTTAACTATTAACAAATATTATTTAATAAAAATAAATCCTTCTATCAGTGTATATTTACTAAAAACTGCATACTTTTTCACCAAGTCATAAAAAAATCTTGTCAAAAATCAATAAACCAAAAACAAAAATTCTTGACTAACAAACCACCTTTTAAACCCATTTTGGTGGTTCAAAATAATTTTCTTGAATCGAGTTTTCCTTTCAATGTATAGAGGTAGCGGGAGAGGCAGAGGTAGCTCCGCAAGAGGATGAGGGATGTAAAGAAGTATAAGATTGGAGAGGGTTGATAACACCTGGAAAAGGGTGAGATTATATCGTCGCCATATTAGAGGAAGTTATAAATCGCATCGAATCTAAAATTGATCTTTTCTGTGTAACCGTGGTCGAGGACATTTTGCGTTTCTCTATCTCTTTATATATATGTATATATATATTAATGTAGACACCTATAGAACATATATACAGATATACATGCATAGATGTTGTGTATAAAGATATGAGGATATAAACTCGTACATTTCGAGTGGCATATCAATCCGTTCATCTGGAGCTCACACCCCTTGTACCTTATATACCATCGCGAGGACGATATTGGTATTTTAGGAGTGGATAGAGGATATAAGGGAGTTTGAAATCATCTCCTCTAACTATATCTATATATATATGAAGAAGGATTGGTAAAGTGAAGAGCTACCTTCGCGAGATATATCGATCGTGACACGTCTGTGAGTTTAAGATAAGCTCGATCCAGTGCACAGTTCGTGGGTGTTGAGTCGTACACCCTTGCTGTACTATCCTTTCTCTTATTCTGCTTAACGTGTGTATTTGTGTGTTACTCTCTTGATCTATCTCGGTCTTAGTCTTGGTCTATTTCATCTCATCCCTCGTTCTCGTTAGTCATTCGTAAACCGTGCCAGTTTATTATCGACAAACCTTTATTTGCAGGCAATTAAAACCGGGATTATTCGTTTCATTTTTGTTGATTGTTTTTTAAATAAGAAAATTTTTTTATCTTATTTATTATTATTATAAATTTATAATAGGATTAGTTATTTGAGCGAGCGTTGTGCTATGAAAACAAATTTGTAGAGGAGAATATTTATAAGGATTAATTTAGATTGAGATGAATGAATTTAGGTGATAATTATAGCGTCAGGACGATGAACTGGGAGAGAAGAAGAGGAAGAAGGGAACGAACGGATTCCTGGTGACTACAACTTAATTGGTTGAGAACTGGTCCTGCGAGACCCTTTTACATGAGGCAGTTTGGGGTGAGAAAGTGAGAAGGAAGGAAGAAGACCAAACGATTCTTCTGAAGAGAATCGGAAAGAGAAGAAAAAGACTTAAGGGAGTACGGGGAATTTTAATTGGCGTCAATTTGTCTGTATTGTTTACAATGTTAATCATTTTCGCAACTACTTGTATTATTTTTAATAAATATATATTTTATTTGGTGTTATTTTTCGCGGAAAGTTAATAATGAATAATTGTAATGAGAATATGAGTGAAATGAGTTAATAATAAAAATTTACTCGGGTGATAATAAATAAGTATTATAAAAAATTAATTCTTATTCCAAGCTTGTAAGTTGATAAATCTTAAATCTTTATTTCTTTTGTTTTCTTTATATTCACTTGTTTCTTATACTCACCACGATTCATCACGCGCGCAAATTCCAACGTGCAGATAAAGATACTAACCAACGTACCAACGTGTACGTGAGTATGAAATGCTGCAATTAATGTCTAACATAATAGATAAGATTCGAGTTGATGAATTAAATTAAACAGTAATCTACGGTATAACTATTTCAAATATTTCAATAGATTGTTTTTGTAATTAACCTAAATTTTATATTCTACACGATTTCTTAAATCAAATTCATTTTCTGCGATTGCATTGTTTTTTCTCCACAAATAAAGTGTATTAATTTTTTATAAATTTGCATATTATTTAATTTTATGTTCCTGGATTTTAATATAAATTTAATTATAAATAATCAAACACTAATGAAAAATTTAGTTAATCAATTACTATAGTTTTTTCAAAATTTTCGCCAAAAGTTGTCAAAAAATTCTTAAAATAACAATCATTTTAATTATATTGTTATTAATATAACTCGATTTAAAATTATACAATGAATTGCATCATTTGTCCTAATTTTGAGTACTTAAGTCGTGTAGAAATGATTTAACATCAAAGTCAGCGAGAGATTGTGGAGTGATCTTCAGTTACTTCTCAAGCACTTACACTTGAGGTGTACAATAAAACTAACCCTTCGACTTAATTTTGATAGTTTTTATTTCTTTTGAAAACGTTCAAAATTTTCTTTTAATAAAAGTTTTTATTGTCTTTTACATCGATTAATCATAAATTAATAGTTAAAAAAAGATTTAATTTCATTAATATCGGATCAAAATTAAATTAAAAACTAATCGATCCGATAGTTGTTAATAACAAACTTAAAAAAATAAAGCTATTATATTATATTTGAATAAGAACTTATAAGTCATTACCATCAACTCAATTTATCTGTAAGAAAATGATTTTTCATTGAAAATAAAAGAAATTAAATAGCGTCAATATATCACTAAATATTCACAGAAAGAAAAATTCCTTGATTGGAGAACAAAATTCTTGGCTTAAGAAAATTTTCGGGTGCCTGAAGGAAGACCGAAGTTGTGTTGGCCGAAGTAAAAATTTTTTTTGAAATTCTATTCTTGGTAGAAGTAATTTTTTCTTAATTCAAATTATCATGAATACTTGATACAATAAATTTTTATATTTAATCAAGATTTTTAGACACGTGAGGGAAGCAGCGCCACTTACTTCAACTGAGAAAAAAATTTTCTCACTGTGAGAAAAATTTTCTCTTGAATATTTGATACCTAGTTTAAATTTTTTAGCGTGCAATTATACATATTGAATGAAAAAAAAAGATTCAATATTATTTGATCTTCCCATTTAACATGTTAATAAATAAAAATATCAATGAAAATTTACTTCTATCGAGATATTTAATTTTTTGGAGCAAGAGAGAAATTTTCTCAAGACAAGAAAATTCACTTCTATCAAGAAATAAATTTTTTTTGAGCAAGAGGCTGAATTTTCTCAAAACAACAAGATTTTCTTGACTTAAATGAAATTTCTTGGATCAAGATACGTATTTCTTAAAGCAAGAGAATCAATTTTGTTGGAATAAGTGAAATTTCTTGTGTCAAAAAAAAATTTTTTTTTCGCTCAAGAAAATAATTAGGAAGAAAAATATTTTCTTGGTTCAAGTGAACCTTTTTTTCTGTGTATAAAAATTAAAAATGTAAAAGTAAATAACTAATAAAAAAATAAAACCAACCGTCAAATATTTTCTAATCACCCAGTGTCTCGCCACCCTGAAGAGTAGTTTAGTCTAGACGTGTGTTATTAGAGGATGAAGTAGGCGGACTGCTATGCGAGCATCGTGAGGGGTGTAATTCAGAAGCAACTGCCCAAGATTTATTACATACTCTCTCAGGCGTCTTCCTTTAACACACACTCGGTACCGGTGCCGGCACCATTATTCACGTCCGTCTACTCACTAATCACGTAAATTAAATACTCGTAATTAATCCATCAAGTCAATTGCTCTCTCAAAACAATAGCGCTAAATCCTTCGCTTATAAAAAAACCATAAACAAACATATTAACGTCACTGGAATAAATAATAAAAGGATTACAACGACGTAAGACATATAAGATTAAAAGTTATATTGCAATGTACTGCCCTAAGGTGTTGTAATATGATGCTGTGATTGGTCGGATTGGTACTTGGTCCCGACCAATAAGCCGGTGGTTCCGTTCACAAGTTCTCACCTTGCTGGTGAATCCATAGTACCGATCCACCTTCTCCAGCCTCTTTACTCCATCTCCATCTCCAGATGTGCTCATGTGCTTATGTGCTGCTTCCAGACTAAACTCAGACTCTGGTACACGTATACTATATATGCCGAGTGCTCATGCATTCAAGCTCTTTAGTCTTTTTAATCTTGTTATTATTTTATGTTGCTGGAAAAAAGATAGCAAGTGCTGGTAAGGAGAAGAAAGATACGATGAGAAGAGAAGAAGTTTTAAAAGTAGACGAAGAAGAAGAAGCCAAAGCCGATCCGGCTGCTTAAGCCTCGATCGCTGAAGGCGATGCGATTCTCGCTCGGTCTTGCATTGTTTGGAAATACGCAGTGAGATCAAACGATAGAGGTAGTATACCCTCGACTTATTTAACTCTCGTTCCTTGTTACTCTTTAACCAACAATCAATGCTCGCTGCTCGGATTTTAAATCGCCTTTCTCCCTCAACTCTCCAGAACACACAATGTTTCCTCTCTTCATCTTCATCTCCAGCTTCAGTGTACTCTTGTCTACCTTCGACTCGTATCTACTACCTTCGGCTTACTTCTTTTCCTTTAAACTGCATTTAAGTGTGCAGTATAAACTGTTGCATTGTGTAGATATATAGATGAAAGTCAAGTGTAGAATATATATATGGAAGATACGAGGGATTTTATCCTCACGCTCGCTTGTACGCAATTTGTTCACATCCAACGACGAATACACTTTGCGGCCTCCTGCTTTTATACAGACAGCCCAATCAATTTTCTCAAGAATTTACAGCAGATTCATCGTTATCCTTGTCATCGGATTAAAAAATTTTGTTTATCTATTTGTTTATTTATTTATTTACTTTGAGGAAACTTGTATAAAGGAGAGCAAACAAAAATTATAAAAATATAAATTTTATTAATTCAAGTAAACAAATATTTTTTTCGTTATTTATATCTGCTGATTTTTTTTTGATCGGGGAAAAAATGACGATTTGAGGGAGTTAAATCGAGAGTCGTTATCCACTTAAGGTGAGAAGAGTGATGAAACGAGTAGCGCCATGAATCCGGTCTTCACTTTAACTCGATAACAAGAGGTTGAGTAAATTTGCTGCCATTAGCTGAGTGAAAATAACGGAGTTTAAAAATGATGATATTAAATTAATGCTTCTTCTTATTTACACATACGTTATTTGTTGTTTTAAATTACACCTATTTTTCTTTTTATCACTTTTATTATACATTATACGTTCATTTATGCATATATTATACTACTTTTTAACCAATTGACTGATTTATAAATTTTAATTTTATTCAATGATTTTCGATAATTTAAAAATAGTAAAATTTCATCTGAAAAGTTTTTTTAAGCTATAATTGTTTTTTAATAAAAATTTTTAGTTTTTTCTGAAAATGAAAATCACTAGCAATCTAAAGTTATACTAGGTGACTGCCATTGTACAATTATTTAAAGATCATCATTGAACTTAAATCAAACTTTAACGGAATTTAAACTGTGGAAGTTGTAAGCGAACTCACTAAATTATTACAACGTATACATTTACTGTTCTGACCTTTTTAATGATTTTGAATTCAGTTTATTTTATCTGATACAATAGCCGTCAAACAAAAAGTTTACTCTATTCTGGTTATTAATACTCTAAATTAAATTTAATTTAATCACAAGTTGTCTAAGTTAAAATGAAAAAAACATTTTTTTGATTAAATTAGTAAATGATAAAAAATATCGTTTTTTAAATTCAAATTGAAAAAACTTGCATACGATTAATGATGTTTATACGAACTGAATTGACGCTTAAAACTGATTCCCTCTTATTAGCCAATGCTTCAAGATATAAAAATTTAATTTATTTGGAGTTTAGAAATATTTTTCAAACTAAACCAAAAAAAAAATCAATTATTATACCACATTTTTGGAAAAAAAAAATTTCTCTCAACACTAAACCTTGAATACAATTAATTAAAAAATGTTAATTTCTATAAATTAATATTTCTGTTGATACATGCTTTTGTAAATTAAATGATTAATTGTATTAGCTCTCTTCTTATCGATCTCTAAGGTACACACAGTGAATGTCCGATGAGCAAGACTCGATATTCTCCGACTATTAATCGCAATAATTGCACCCAGACATTTCAATTATCTTCTTGTACGTGGAGATGAACAAAAAAAGATTAAGCATTAACTTTGAATTCGAAAATTTCATTAATTAAAAATATTTATATGATTACGTTGTGCAAATAATTCACGACAGCCGAGAGATAAATAATTGACGCAAGTTTAAGATATCTCTATAAAAAAACGAAATAATTATTGAATTGTTATATTACACAGTTGACTGACGCCTCGAGTCATATATTATTATACCTTTCTAATCATTATAATTATCTCCTTACCACTCTATAATTATTATTATCAACAGCGCTAACACTTTACTTTATATTTATATGCTTTACAGTGTAACCTTTTATACACTAAATCTATTAAAATATCTCTAGTTCAATCTTTTAATTTATTATAGCAATGATGTTTATATTTTGTTATTAAATTATTACATAAATTATATTATATCTCAGAACTTTTGGAAATTAATTTCTCATGTAAAATAAATTTATTACTGTTTATTTTTTTAATATGTATAATAAACAAATGCGATATAATTTAGGTTGATCAAGAGATTTTTTGCAAAATAACTGTTTTAGTGATTTACTACGTTTATTCTGTAAACAGGTTATGGTCTTGACAACACTTCAGGTTTTAAAAACCAAATCTTTTAAACTGAATCTATTTTTTTACCTTTACATATGAACAATGCACAAAATAATTTTGAAATTCGTACTTTTCTGTTGTTTTGTTTGATTATAATAAATATATTCTGACGGGCAGTTACACAATAATTTTCAATTCTTCGATCGGCCATATTGGTTATTATTTTAAATGTAAATTTATTTCACGAGTAAGCCTAGCTGAGATTATACTTTAACGTTTTATCGTTTATACTACATCGAGTATTGTTTGAAATCATCGAGAGGTGGCGTGGTAGTACACTTCTACTCGAATATATAGTTTCTCAAGTATAAAGGCGGGCTATTCAAAAATGAACTCTCGAAAACAGAAATGAAATACCGTATTTTATGTACGTCGACACTTCAAAACTTGTATTACGTTTATAAACTTAATTTAAGATTATAAATTTTGATTTTAAAATATTTACACCGTTTATATACTTTTATCTTTGGCAAATTAGCTGATTGAACGTGGATTTTTTTATCATCAGCTTGAGAAATGTTTCAAATAAAATAAATATTCAATAAAAAAGTTTTTCATATCAAAATGTATATTTCATCAATTACGTTTATCATAAAATGAGTATTCAAAGCATTAATATTTGGATTTTTCAAACAATTTTTTTTTTCAACTGACAATTGAAATTATTGATACAATTTAAAGACTTGAAGATTAAAGTAAAATAACGACGAAAAGAGTATATACTGCAAAACAATGCGGTCTCTGTATGCCACGCACGGTGGGCCGTAAAAAGGCGGAGTCAAAGGGATCGTAATCGTACCCGTTCACGCGGACTAAAGAAAAAGAAATATATATATATATATATATATAAAGGAGTGAATAAGAGTAAATAAAGTTAAATAAATAACACTACAACATACATGAAATATAATAAGAAAAGGAAAACAAAAGTATAATGATCTCTTCAGAACGAGTTGAGGCAGGCTAGAGGCAACAGCGTCCGCGTCCGGGGAGAATGTAGCGTGATAACCCTTTCGTTATCAAACCACGGGGTCGAAGGGTGGGAGGAATGCCCAACGCGGGGGTCGGTGAGGTTACCAACGACGAGGCGGCCGATTCCAAGCCTCGATAACGACATGATTCCTGATAACTTGCTACTCTACGTTATAATACACAACTCTCCCTTGTTTCTTGTGTAGTTGTATTGTTGCAACCGAGTAGAGTCTGGGCACAGTAGTACGATGTAATGTCTAACATCTAATTCTAAGCTCAATCTTGTTTCTCGAATTTTTTTTAATCGATTGAATTCATTCAACTGATTTAATATCACATTACCCGTAAAAAAATTTTCTGATAATTTCTAGCAAAATTTTTCGATCTAAGATAATGCTAAAAATCTTCAATAGAGGGCACATAACCGCTGAATCGTCTCCTTTTAAGAGAGTTAAATTGGATGTGACAAATTATAACGTAAAAATAACTAATGAAACAATTTTTATCCAATGCGACATGATATAAATATCAGAAAATTATTTCACGGACTCAGAAAACCAGAATGTAATTAAGGCATTTAATTTTTCTTCGGATTATTAATTTTTTCTCTGCAGCCTCAATATATCGATACTGCCATTCTAATACGTGTCGTATCCTACAAAATTTGACATATTGACTTTTTTTGAAAAATATAATCACACAATATTATGCAAGTCATATTAAAAATTTAAAGGTTAAATAGTTTAATAACTATTTTTAAATAAATATAGGGACCGAGCACTAACTGTAGAGGCAGCACATCTGTCGGAAGTGGTGCGCCCTGGTGTTTAACAAAAGCACTAAATGGGCAAAAAGTATTACAATAGCTTATGTGTTTTTTGACTTAATAATAGAATAAATAATAAAATATGCTTTTTGACCAGTATTAATCGATCGTATTTGAAGCAAAAATAATTCACAAGGTTAAAAAAAAACTTTAGGCCATGTATATTAAATGTGATAAAAGAAATTCAGCATTATTAAGTCAAATAGCCATGTAAACATAGCCTCCAAAGTTCGATTCCGCCTCTAAACACGTCATGTGCCTGTCATTTTTCTCTGGAGTACCACTAGTACTGAGCGAAAAATAATAAAATTTCACAAGTTTGTCAATTTGAAGGTCTATCAAGCTAGCATGGACTCGTCCATCAGGCATTGACTTATTATTTAAGCAACAAAATTTATTTGTGGTGCTAAATTTGTTGCTAATTACTTGCTCTATTTAGAATATTGTTGCTTGTTTAGATTCCGAGAAATTAATAATAATGACCGTCTAAGATGGGATCTGCCACTGCTAGCTTGATATGCCTTCAATTTGATGGTTCCGACTTGATATATTTATATATGTCGTGATATATCAAAACTCTATAGTTGAAAAAATTTCGAACAATTTATTAATTTATTAAAATAAAAAATAAATCAACATTAAATCACATGTTAGAGTTTAAAATTTTTGCCCATTAGCTTACAATTTCTATCATCAGTTGGCGTGACAGTCTATACGCTCGGTCCCTATTTTCATCCGTTGAATCCCATTTCATCAATGTTAAAAATGAACTGTTTTTACCGTCTGCTGTAAAATTTTCTAAATGTGGAATACGACGTATTAGAATGGCAGTATCGATATATGTACATGTATAGTAAGACATGATAATATATATGGCATAGAAGGGACGATGAGTGGTATAAGTTTAAAGTCAGGAAGTGAAAAGAGCTTTTTGGTTAAAGCTTTTGTGGTAAACGCTGGACTGTGCCGATAACACTTACCGCCAATCTTGGCTGGCACCGGCTTCATAATAAACCTTCCTCTGAGGATCACGGATCTACCCTTTAACCCTTCTATTTACACAACTCACGGTATTGTTTCAGTAACTCAGGACTCGTATGGATTAGATATAGATGTCTGACGATTTCGTTTATTGTAAGACTGTGTTCGTGTACATATATTACGTGTGTATATGTGTGTGGGTGTGTATTTGTGTGTGATATAGAAAGGGAAAGAAAGGTGTGTTGTGTACGGTGAGTGGCAATAAGAGAGAGGTATAGGACTTGTTTATCATGATCCTGTCTTACGGTTCGGGCTCCTCATTAGCTTGTTCGTTCATCAATCACTCGTTCACGACCACCATCGTCTTGATCTTCCTCTTTGTGCTTCGCCTCCTTTCATTCGTGTCCAAATATTTTGACCAGCTTCCTCAGACTCTTCTTTTTTTCTTTTATTTTAGTTTTATTTGGGATCTTTTTTATACAAAACGTATAAGCTGTTGATCCTGATCGAACGGAAAAACATGAGATAAGCTCACTTTCAATAAGTAACATAATAATTTTTTGTATTTATTCGAATAATTATCAAAAGGCTGATGGTTTTTTATAAAATTTTTTTTGATGTATCCATTTTTCGATAAAAAAAATTGAAAAAATTGATAAAAAAAATTCGATATTTGTGTTTATAGATAAAGTTAATTGTAAAAAGTTAAGTATGTTACATTGTTTAAGCTCGGTCATTATCGCTAGATGCACTCTCTGTAGCCATCACTCTGTTCTCGAGGGAGTAAGATAGTGTAAGAGAGACCGAGTATAGCCCTTCGACGTCTTCTAAGTTGTCGGAGAGGTTGAGGCAAGAAGGAGGAGGGCGCTGCATCTCGCTGATAACACCTCCAAGTTGATAACAGAGCTGGCCAGACTCCACACCACGCTATATATACATATACATATATATAGTATTATCACCCCTTTAACTCTCAGCTCGTCCTACAGCTCTCTGACAATCCTTTATAAGCATGTACAAAATACTCAATTTATCGAATTTTATTTTTTATTTTATTAATAGCGATAATTCACTAAGAGTTTGTTGATATTTTATGGCATGTTTATCGTATAACTTATAAAACTTAGGATTTCTTTTTTTAGATTATATTAATTTATTGCGATACCTGATTGATAGATTAAAGAAGTTTATGTTTGAGATTAAAAAGGTAACAAATATTTACTTCAATTTTAAATATCTTTATATTATGCAGAAAAGTTTTATTGAGAAGATGCTTACAATATTTTATAATCGGATATAACAATTTCACTCATTTTTACCCCGTTTTAAACTGCTATTTCAAGTATGAAAATTCAATTACTCGCTAGATGTTGCCGCAGCACTAAATGTTATCGCTTGTACAATTATAAATTAATAAATATATATTTTTAAGTTATACTGAACTATTAGTACACAGCAATAGACAATTACTTTTAAATCATTCTTAAATAAAAAAATTAAACGCTGAGTCCGACCGAGTTGGTATGGAAAAAAACAATAACTTTATTTTATACAGTTTCAACTCTTTGATAATGAATAATAAGCAACTAGGAACAAAAGCGGGAATAAATAGTGGATTTTAATTATTAGGGATAAACTTACATAGTAATGGGGGAGAATGACGAAAATAATCACTCGTTTTATACTGTACCTTTGCCTATATAGTAAAAAATTTAAGTTTCATTTCAATTTATTTCTCCAGTCCTATTTAAAAACAGAAAACGCAAATTTTTTCAATATTATTGCACTTTTAATACTTCAAGCGAACAATTTAACATTTTTTTCCCTAAAAATTATTATGTTTGTGCACTGAAAAAAAGAAAATCTTGACTGGTGAGTAAATTTTTTTGTCTCAAGAAAATAATATTAAGAGAGATTGAAAATTTCTTGAATAAAGTTAAAGTTTCTGGAGTCAAAAAAATTTCTACTTGCTCGAAAATAACTTTTGTCTTCCTTAAAGTTTTTTCGGTGTAAGAAGTTTGTTTTTCTGTGTATATCTTCTTTATATAAATCAAAATTTTTTAAATTTATAAAAAAAATTTTAGAGTCTAAAAAATATCAGTTTCTGTGTTTAGAATTGGGGCAGCCGAGAAATTTTTGCCAGTCAAGTCTTTGAGAAAAAATATGTTTATTCCTTGAATCGAAAATTGTCGTCACACTTACATATTCTTCAAGTAATTGGAAGTTCTGATTAATAAATAAAGTTAAAATATTTTTTATTCAAAGTGAAATAAATTCTTAATCAAAATATGTTATATTTAATCAAAAATATTCTTAAATTCTATTATACATAAGGGGACAATTTCGAAAATAAATAACCGATAGTAATATCAAGTAAATAAAAAAAAATAAAATTGATAATTGAAGAATAAATAAATAAAAAAGTAGAAAAGCCATTGAGTGAGTGGAGCAAGGTAATCCTCGGAGCTCGGTAAAACGCACGCTCGCGGTGTGAAGCATAAGCATAAACCACGTAGATATCGGGAGCTATCGGAAATAATTACTCCTGGGCTTATCGGCGTCGTCGGTGAGATAGGGTGAGAGCGCGAAGCAGCCGGACTTGGGGGTGGTGGACCATAGGAGAATAAGAATAAGAATAAGAATAAGAAGAGGCAGGAAAGAGAAAGAAAACGAAGAGTAAAGAAAGGATCTACGGCAAGGACGAAATGTGTCGGACAAAGAAAGTTAGATCGGCGTCTCGGGATAAGTGAGCATAAGTGACTTGGCCACGGATACCTCGGAGCTTCCAAGAATCGGTATTTATTGTGACGCGATGAGATAGCGGTCATTCGAGAGTGTGTATATGTTTTTGTATGTCCATGTGTATGTATAAAAGCGTCCGGTGGACTCTCAACGAATTATGGTTTTCAATATGACGGTTTTTGGTATCTCTCTTCGTCTTGGTGACTCCCTCCACTGATATCTTGTCGAGGTAAACCTCGTAAAACTCCACCGCTAAAAGGATTCTTTCCTCGTTTTTTGGAGCTTGCTTTTCAGTGTTACTCACTTCTGAAAATAGAAAATTTATCTTTACTCAATACTCTTCTTATGCGTATTCAATAAATTAATTATTGGATCCTTTACATACTCAATAGACAATCCTACATTTAATTGTTTGTGTTTCTAAATTTTCAATAACCTAAATAAAGTATTGATAAAAATTTCAATTTCGAATACTCTAGTATAATCTTATCTCTTTAACAAATGCATCGAAGATCTTTCAAATAAAGATAGAAAAAGCGAGGATAAGTTTAAGAGTGTAGATATCCAACTATCTTAAAAGTCTATTCCAATAATCTAAAAAAAAAATCTTTTAGAGATTTAACGATTTTTTGAATTTTAGATCTACGATAGTCTCTTTAAATTTTTTTAGATTTATGGAGATCATCGACCTTTAAATCTAGGTTTTTTTTTTTCAAACCTTTAAAATCTTAAAAAATCGACATTTCTTATTAACACGCTATTTAATTATAAGTATAGCTTAATTTTTAATTATGAAAGAAAATCTTTCGACATTTTTATTAAACATACACCATTCATAAAACAACCGTGAATATTCTTCTTCTATTATTCTTCTTTTGGTTGAGTAAAATATTAAAATTTGACGCTTTTGTTTTTTAATTAAATAAAAAAATTCAAAAATAAATTATAGTTATAAAAAAAAAACACGGTTTAGTAGCAAATCAAACTAAAAAGTACAAAAAGATTTTTTTTAATAATTTTTAATAAGAATAGTGTGATTAAAAAAAAATTCATTATGTAAAAAAAATGTGGAGTACTTTTTAACATATTTTTGTCATAACTTTACTTTTAAAATTATTTATCAATGAAATATTTACAAACTTTTTATGTTAAACTTATTGATTATTCTACTTTTTAATTTGATTTACATGAATTTTAGTTTTTTAAACTATAATTTTTAGTTTATTTATAAACTCAGATTCAATAAAACTTCCATTTACAATTTTCACTAATTAAAATTTATATTGCTTCTTTTCATTTATATCATTTTTAATCATTTTATATCTCAACTCTCTTCGATAAACTGGCTCGTCGATTTCTAATAACTTAAAAAAATGTCGAGTACACGTTTTCTCTTTTATCTTAATTATAATTCATTAAAAAATCTAAAGTTTATTTAATTTTACTTAATTCCTGGTTAATACCCAGCCTAGATAATCAATTTTTACTAAATTGATCAAACATTAGGAAAAAAATAATCAATATAATAAAAATTTATCAAAGTAAATGTAAATCTAACAGGAAAACTTAATTTGGTGGAAATTTGAAAAACAATAAAAAAATAATTAATTTAATCTTTATAGTAACTTGAAAGAGATAATACATACACTGTGGCTGAAATATTATAATACTCAAAGCATGTGCCGCCTCTGGATGACAAACGTACATTAAAGCTTTTGATGGGAGTTTAAAAGATTATTTATTTATTTTATTACGCACTTATGTGTATTATCTCAATGAGATTTAATCATCGATTTGAATTTAAAATTTATAAATTTATAAATATACATGATATGAAAATTGATCGGGACTTTATTTAAACCTAAAAAATTAGCTACAAACAGTGTAAGTAACACTATACTCTACTTAAAAAGAATAAAAAAGGAAATATTTAAGAAATACTCTACGCTATTATTGTCCTCGAATTTTTTTTCCCAGCACACCAACACTGGGTTGACTGTCTTGTGATCTTGCTCGAGGTCTAAAGTTTCGCGATAAAACGTCGAGCAGGCCGATAGCAAGGGACAGATGAGGAAAGCGAGACGGCGAACCGTCAAGATAGCCTTTGAGCAAGAGAAGAAAGCTTTTCAAGAGAGAAAAGATTAAGTCCCGATTATGATCCCTGGCTGGTTAAAGTCGAACTTTTTTACGATAGATAAAGAGACCCCACCATGTGAATACCAGACTTTAGATAAACTTCCAGTCATGTCTCTTCATTTCAGTATCTTTTATTTCTTCCATCCGTATCTACTGAATTCCTAAAATTCCACTATTTTTCACTCGCCTCCTCCTCCTCTACTATTCTTACCACTTACAATCTAATAAATTCGAAAAATATCTTATCAACGCTAATGGATTTTTCATCATCCTCATTACCGTTGTCTCAGCCTCCATGGACAAGATACCTATTACCTACTTCCTCTCTATCTCTTTTCGCTCTTCTCAGTTCAAATGCATAGTCACGACCACCGGATATAATTTTTAACATCTATCGTCTATCGTAAAGAGCTTTAATATACTTTAAATCGAATTTAATTTATGAATGTCAAGAGAAATGAAAAAGTGGTTAACTTCAACCCAAAGGGGTTTGTTATTTATTTCTTCCCTCTATATAGTTATGAAGACTACTATACGATAGATATAATATAAACTTAACGCGTCGAATATCCGACCTCCAGGCGTGTACACATCTTTTTGCTTTGATGCTCACTGATGGCTTTAGTTATAGTAGGTGTACTGTCTAGACAAGTATTAATTTATATCACCAAGACAATAAGCTACACCTGCTTATGATATCAATTTATAAACAGCTATTTAGTTTTAGATACATAAAATGAAAGCTGAACAAACATCACACATTGGATATTTTATTCTGTATTTTTGAGAAATCTTATTTTAAAGAAAATCAGATTTGTAATGTGCTTATATTTTTTTAGGAACATAACCCACACTGAAAAAATATATATGCGCATATATGCTGGCAAAAATACATATATGTCGCCCATATAAAATATATACGCCGCATACTTTTTTTTTTGCCCCCGTATATGCGGCATATATTTTTTTTCAGTACGGGAAAGTTTTTCGGGATTTTTATACAATCCAAAAATTCTGAAAAATGTATTTTCTGAAACTGAATAATTGTAAATATAAAAAAAAATCAATTACTTAGATGTCTATTAAAAAATAGTTAAAATAACTTTTTATGGAAATCGAGTTCGAAATTGAAACCAATAGTGTTCTTTAGATTTGAAAAAGTTTAAATTTTACAATATTTGGCTCCGATTCAAATTAAAAGTATTTTGTAATTTGACAATTTGTTACATAAGAATATTTTCAGTTAATTTCTCCATCGTTTTTATCTTGTAAAATTAAGTAAAATTTTTTAAAACAAGTTATCTATACTAATAAATGGAGAGCCGGTTTTTTTGTCCGGTTATACTGCGAAAACTACTGAACCGATTAGAATAATACTTATACCATAAGATGCAGTGTGTTTCGGAAAAGGTTTTAGTATATGATATGGTGGTAATTACTTATACGGAACCTATATTTTTTTGACTCAGAAATAATGAATTTTTATTGTTACTAAATTTATTCTATTCGATTATCATTTGTTTAAAATAAATTTTTTAATTCTGTTGATTATGTTTATATACTAGGCAGATTTCTTCACTTATGAGACCTGCAATTTCTTTAACTGAAGCATTCAATGCCTATTACAAATTTTTTTTTTCATATCAATTATTATTCATTTTTGTAAGAAAGACACAGGAATGTTATAATGATTGCACATTGAAAGTTACAATGAATATTAGCTAGAATAATTACATGGATAAAAGGTACATGCCGCAATTCGATAGAATTTGGAACCTGTGCAAATCAAAACAATACTAGAATTAAATTTCAAGTTTAGATCTAAAAATGCAATTCTATAAAGCGCCCAGCGGAGCGGGTGAGTAACAGCTAGTAATTTTATAAAAAAAAAAGTCTAAAATTCATTAAAAATATTAAAAAAAATTTTTTTATGAAAAATCATTATTTGTACGCAGAAAAAATGCTTATTCGAATTCAAAAGATTTTTGGTCTATGTCTAAAATAACGATGGTTTTGTAAATATTTTGAATAAAGAAATTTTATACTTCAAGAATTTTTTTTCGTTTTGTCTAACTATGGTACATATTTTTCAATAAAGTTATTCAAGTTTAAACCTGTAAAAAAATCTAATAGGTTCATTTCTGGCCTGATATGATTTAATTCGTCTATTTATAATTTTTCATCAAAGTTAGTAATTTAAATCTCCGTCGGAAAGTACATTGCTTCCTTGCAAGAGAATTATGTTTGAGCTGTTAAGTTATAGATTGAAAAAAATTTATTTCGTTTTCCGGAAGAATGTATCTATGATTGGTTTTTGATTTAATCAACCACTAAACCAATTTTTGTTTTATGCGATGTGATAATTGATGTACAAATTTTTTTGGAAGAATAAAAAAAATTATTCTTTTATCCGCATACATAGACTGATACGGCGATATGTAATCAAATCAGCACATATTAGACCGAATCATAAAATTTTCTCATGGGAATTTAAAAATAATTAATTGAAAAAACAAAGTTTAAAAACATCAAAACTAAATTAAAAATTTTTTGAAAAATAAAAATAAAATAAACTACCAATAATAATTATAATAATAATTTCCATTTTCCAAGTTATTTTTTCGGTGGCCGAAAAAAGTTTCACTGAGTAAAGAATATAACATCTTTGCTTAATCTTAATTAAATAAAGATTTTTAATTGTTAGATATATTCACCCAAGGATGGTATGAGTGGTCATACCGACAATAATGTGGTGAAAATAGATAAGTAAAAATTAAAAATTTAATGAAAAATTAAAATTTAGTCTACCGTCAATTTGGATCGGGAAAGTTGGCTTTGAATTACTGAACTCTTCAATTAATAATAATAATGATAATGATAAATAAATAAACATATATAATAAAGGGTTGTCGAGTAAATTTATTCACTGACGGTATATATTTTTATCGTTACGTCTACATTGAGACGTGAGGACGATGTCGGACAGAAGCTCGCAGTGCCGGGCAATTATCGCTCTCGCAGAAGCCTCACGCGCATACATTAAACTCTCTCGGGTTCACTCATCATCCGCCCTCACCTCCTCTGCCGTCTCTCTTAGCTTACCTCTTTTACCTCCTTTACCTCTCGGCTCTTGATTCTTCAGGACACGGCATGGACACACGAGATTTGGTATCTGCTGCTCAGAGACACCTCTCGCTCACCTTCCACTTGGATTCGAATGTCGTTTGCTCACCAGATCCTTATCCATGCTCAAACCCCAGCTACTTATACTCCTTTGCTGTATACTCGCTCACTCACTCGTTCCTTTACTCAAAGAATTCAATGAATAATTATTCAACCACTCTCCGATCTTAAAACACTCTTGCCAAGTTAATTAGCTCGAGAGTTTGCCCGAACAAAATTTTTATAAGATCAATAGTATTCAATATAAATAAGGTAGAGTCACCAATTATTAACACATTTAAGACACGGTTGTAATTCTATATTTTATTGCCGAACTTTTAAATTCTTTTGTAATTATTTTTTTGTTAGTCAATTACGTTTTTGTTAGTATAAATTTATTAACAATCAATTACTTATGTGAATATGCGCAGAAATAATAAAATTAGAGCTTCAAATATGTTAAAAAATTGATTATTTTGACTACAAAGTGGTTTTTATTTTCTCAAGGATAAAAATATTCTCATCAATTTTCCAAAATTCATAATTTTAAGATGATCAAAAATTAAAAAACAAAAATAAAAATTTTATGAAGCTATTTAGCTCTTAATTTTTTTTTTAAATCTGTTATCAATTTTCAAAACATTGAAAATTTAGATCACTCAGATCAGTCTATCTTAAAAAGATTTTTTCTGTTTTTTTACAAATTTTACTTTTAGTCAAAATTTAATTACGTTGAAAATTAAAAAAATTTAGTATCTGATTATTCAATTAGTAATTTTATTATTTAATTAGTATCTACAAATTATACAAATACTTATACCTCTAGAACTTCTAACGATTTTAATAATTGGGTGAACATACTGTTGTTCTGACTATTCAAATCCACAATACGCATGTACTATTCATCTTTAAAATTAAATACAATTAATCAAGTACATGAAATAATTATTTATCATTCAAATGATCAACTATTCTTTTCTTTCAATCAATTTTTTTTTGTATCTTAAAAAATAGAATATTTTAATTGAAATTAATGTAACCGATAACTACGAACATAATCATAAATTCATTTTAGTTAATTTAATTTTCGTTATTTTTAACTTTAATTAATTTTTTTTCATCATTCGTTTGAAAATATAAAGATTTTTATTAATATTAAAGTAAATGGAAAAAATATTGAAATAAAATGAGGTACCAACAGTTGTTATTTTTACTTAGGCAAAAAATATAACTTTTTAAGTAAAATTTTTTTAATAAAAATAAAAAACAAATAAAATTTCCTAAAATCAATATTAATAAAAAATATCGAAGCTTTTTTATGCGTGAGATAGATCAGATTTAACGGGTATCAAAATATTGATAGAACATAAAAAAAGATAAGTATTTATATGTAAAAGGGTAGATTGAAGGAATAAATAGTGGAGAGGAGAGAAGGAGAGTAGAGTAGTAACGAGAGACCGGAGGCTGGTCGGATCAGATAGCAGAGCAGGACCAAGCTGGTGAGATTCTCCCGATACGAGAATTTAATAACCTGCTAGGGGTAACGGGGGTAAAGACGCGTACGAGTTAAGGTAGGAGGGGGATCCACGGAGGAGGGAAGTGCAATAATATCGAGAGATATTGATCTTTAATTAGGCACGCAGCACGGGAATGTGAGATTAGATCACTAGACGAGAGACCGAGTTTCAGAGGTTTCTTCCCCTCTCGTATCTTTTATTTTATTTTTTCCCTCAATTCTTTCTCTCTTTTCCTCTTTTTTCGGTTTACCCTCTCCATTCTTTCCTCTCAGTTTTTTATAAACCTTTTTTTCACCACTCTCTGATACTCGTCGCGTTCTTTCATCCCGAATCCAATCAATCTCAAGCTCTAGTTTTAAATAAGATCATTTTAGATAACTATTTTTATTATCTTACATTTTTAAAAATATTATATTACTGAACGTAAAGAATTTTTTTATAATTTTGATCAGCTGAAACTTTAAATCAAAGTGTATTTATGTAATTAATTCATTTTTTTTTCTTAATATATTTTTTACAAATAGACAACCATCTTCAGTATATTATAAATATTCGAAAATATGCGTACAAAGATCTTAAAACTGAGATCTTAGGTCCATTAAAACTTAAACTATGTCAACGGTGTTAAATTAAATTTTTCCCAAAAAAATATTTTCGACTTTTTAATTTTTAATTTTCATTGACAATTTTTTTTGTGTGCACTGATAGAAGGATTTGTTTATAGTTAAAAATAGTTAAAAATATAAATGAATATCAGATTTATTAAATACAAACAAATCATTTTAAATACTAAGAAATATTTGTTTAATACTAAAAAGTGGTCTCTAATAAATGATTTATTAAATATTAACAAATATTTTTGACTATAAACGAACCCTTCTATCAGTGTGCTCTAAAATTTTTAATCAATACTTAATAAAAAATTAATTTATTAATCAAAGTCCAAAATTTACCAACTCTAGATCGAAATACTCCCTTCAATTACCAAAATAACAAATTAAAAAAAAATTTACATATCAAGCTAATTTAACATCTTTAATAATACACGGAAAGAAAAATATGGAAACTATTCCCATAATTTTATGGGAACAGTTCCCAGGATTGCCAGGATTTCCATAATGATGGGAATGGTTCCCATAATGGTATAGGAATGGTTTCTATAATTATAGAATATTTTTAAAAATATAAGCTCGTGTTGATGTTACACTCATCAAGAGCTTTCATTTGAGTACCCATATGCATTTTTGATATATTTTTCATATATACATATATATAATATATATAAATATATAAAATATATGAAAAATTGATGTGGGTACTCAAATGAAAGGTCTCGATGAGTGTAACATCAATATGAGCTTATATCTTTAAAAATGTCAATAGTTGATAAAAATGTCAAGATACAAGGTTATATCTCAATTATATGTTTACACTGAGAGAAAAATATGATCAACTGAACTAGGAAAATCTAGTTAAATAGCATCACCACTATTTGATTGCAGTTCTTGTACCTAACATTATTTATTATATTGAACCTCAATAGATAGTTACTTGAACTATTTTCAGTTAAATATCAGCTTAATAGCCATCTTGATTAATTTTAACTCAGAAAACAGAAAAAATAATTCGGATAGCTCGGACCGGGAATCGAACTCGGATCTTTTGGTTACGCACTAAGGGCTCTTCCAGTTTAGCTATCTGAGATGCGTCCGTAAACACCTTTCAGTCACCTGATAACTCTTAGAGATAGAGCATTTTCGAATTCAACCTAAATATCTATTATAAATTGACTATCGACGAGAATGATATGAAACCTTGAAAAGGCACAATTTCATGTCAAGTCCTTTGCAATGACACTAAATTTCACTAAAAAATCGATTGTATCATGTGACTATCCAGGAGACAAAATTGTTATTATTCTCTTAACAATATAACTATAATAATATTCTCTTAATAATTATTATTATGATTGTTATTTAATCATTATTGTTGTTTTAACTATTATTGCCTGCCACATGAAAATCATGTTGCTGTCATATAAAAGTCATGTATCTTCCACAGGAATGAATCATGCGGCAGCCCCAATTTTTTTTTCCATGTAGGATTTAAACCTATATGTTGTGGGAACCATTCCTATACTATTATGGGAACCATTCCCATAATATTATAGGAATAGTTCCTATAATATTATGGGATTAGTTCCCATAATGATATAGGAATAGTTTCTATAATAGTATAGGAATTATTCCTATAGCATTATGGGAACCATTCTCATAATAGTATAGGAATAGTTCCCATAATTTTCTTTCCGTGTAGTATCAATTTATAAAATAAATTAATTTGATTATTTAGAATAAAACAATAATCAATAAATAATAAAATGAAGAAAAAGTGAGTTAAATAAAACATAACGCAAAATCAATTAAAGCGAGCCAATGTAATGGGAATAAAATGAATTAGATAAATGTTAAACGTTAAAACGAATAGAAGGGTAGTTACAATATTAAGTTATATTAGTCTCAGGCGAGTGAGAAGTGAAGAGTAAGGAGTGAGTGAGAATAAGCAGAAGAATGTTAGGATCTGGTTGAAGGCTTGTGTGTACAGAGGTCTGAGCATGGACTATCTCATGAGTGTCCCAACGGTGTCAACGGGCGTTATCTCTTAATGACTACCCCATCTCTTGGCTTAATCGACGACACGTATAAACCATCGTCTGCCTCTGCATATTCAATGTGCAGTGGTGTCTACGCCTCCGTCGTCCTCGTAGTCCTCGTCGCCGTTGTTGTCATCTCGTCCCTCTCTCTCCATCTCTTATTCCCTTTTTTTCACTATCTTTCTCATTCTCTTTCTTTTTTATTTATCGTTTTGTTGTTTAGTTCTCTTATTCGTTTATTTAGCTTCACACCAATCGTACCAGTGCACACCTTGCGCTAATAGATCGCGCGTGCGAGCATCAGCTAAACAGCTTAATAAAAATATAAAGACTCCACTTGATAGAGAAATCAAGATGTTGCATGCATCCATCTACCATCACATTTTTTTATTTTTTTAAAAACCACCAACTTTATAATTTATTTAAAACCTCAATTACTATCATTCTCATTTATATTTATGAGTGTTGTAATTTTTATGGAAAAACGAGTTGACGTATTAAGTGAATCTTATTTTTTTTTTCAATAAAATTTAGAAAGTCTTAATTCACTCTGTAGTAAATAAAATTTTGTTTGCTAAATATTATCATGATTGATTTTTAATTTTCTTTAAAATGATATTTTTGGTTCAAGATTTTTTCTCTCTTGAATCAAGTTAATTTTTTCATTAGTGTATTGGTAACTTAATATCGTTTTAAACTTTATAATTCTAAAATTAATAAGACGCTTGACTATTTATAGGATTTTTATGACAATTAAATTACCATAAAAAAATTTAGTAAAAAAATTCCACATGCAAAAATCAAAGAAAATTATAAGTGTGAATTATTTTTTTAAATAATTTTTTTTTTTTTTTTTTTTTTTTTTTTTTTTTTTTTATTAGTTATTATTTAGAGTCGGTTTTAACTGCTGTGGTCATATCACCGACTTTAACTGTTGGGAGTGGTACGTTGGGGTCTTTTTGGGTTGTGTAAATCTTAACTTACGCGGCAAGGGCCGAAGATCAACCAAGTTAGTTTCTAAGACCAGCTTGGGATTCGAACCCACGCCTGGCCGGTAAGTTAGTCCGAGTCCTCTATAGGCCGTGCACCTTAGACGACTCGGCTAACGTCACCGGTTTTTTTTTTTTTTTTTTAATAATTTGTTTGTTAGAAACGTCCTAAAAAAATTTTTAAAGAAGAAAGACGATTTTCATTTTTGAACCTTTTATTCAATCAACATTTAGACAATCATTTAAGCAATCAAAAAGAATAGCAGTAAAAATAAATTTCACGATACCAAATTTTGCTATTTATTTGTGTTAAAAAATATTTGTTAATAGTTAACAAATCATTTATTAGAGACCACTTTTAGTATTAAACAAATATTTCTTAGTATTTAAAATGATTTGTTTGTATTTAATAAATCTCATATTCATTTATTAAATATTAATAAATCTTTTTAAATATTAACAAATATTTTTAATTATAAACAAATCCTTCTATCAGTGTACTAAGAAAATTTCTCTATAGTCTACTAAACTAAATTAAACTAAAAATTATTAGAAGTCTGTCAATTTAAAAATCATTCAATCTTAAATTCTGTAATTTGTTATTTTTAAAAAATTTCAAGTTTAACGATTGAATTTTTTATTTAATAATGCTTTTAACTTGAGAAAGCCATTTTCAAGTAGAGATTTAAAGTTCTACTACCAATATACTTCTATCGCGATCTTTCGGAACTATCTAACAACACAATCAAATAAAATCAGTAATATGATCAAGATGTAATTTTTTAACTTGACTAAATACAAAAATTAGGTGTAAATAGAATGTAATAAAATAATTTATAGAGTTACTAAATAGAGTCGTATAGAGTGTTAATCAGCCAAGTTTTAGTTGAAGTTGATCTTGACCTCGACAGATGTACGACTTGGATAAATTTAACGACAACCGTCTTGGCCTTATTTACATTCGTGTAAAGGTAAAAAAAAAGAGAGCAAAAGCTAAAGCAAAAGCAAGAGCAAGAGTGTGCATGTATAGATACTTATATACTTGTGATATAAATTACACATGTGAACTTCCTTGAATAAAATGTATTGGATTAACCTCAGTAGACCTTTGAATTGATGTCATTTGAATAGTCCATGTAAAATTGCATTCCTCATTCATCTTGACAATCTTGTACATTTATTTTGCCCTTTCTTTGCGACGCATAGTCACTACAAGAAATTTATTAAGTTTCATCTTTTAATTCTTTTTATCACTTAATCATTACAATTTACGTATTCAGACTTGTTGTTAAATATCACTGATAGAAGGATTTATTTGTATTAAATAATATTTGTTAATAGTTAACAAATCATTTATTAGAGACCATTTTTTAGTATTAAACAAATATTTCTTAGTATTTAAAATGATTTGTTTGTATTTAATAAATCTGATTTTCATTTATTAAATATTAATAAATCTTTTTAAATACTAACAAATATTTGTTAAGGACTAACAAATGGCTTCTAATAAATGATTTGTTAAATATTAAGAAATCTTTTTAACTATAAACAAATCCTTCTATCAGTGTACCTAGAGAGGGGCTAAGAGTCACGATAAAAAATTACCATCAGTTTTTCTGACATTTATAAATAATATTTTTTTAATAAACAATTTTTTCTGCATTACAATAAAAATAAATAAATTGAAAGGAAGTTACAAAATTTTTCAATTAAAAACATCATTAATAAGATCAAAACGGGGTTCAATTACCGAAAGTAGAGTAAATTATAGACAAATAAAATTGACGATATAACAGTAAAACATTTTTTCTTATCACCGACAAAGTTATTTTTAATTACAAGTTATCTCAAAAAAATAACTGATAAAATTAATTAAAAGAAAAACAACATTTTTTTAAAAATATGATCTTATATTTTTTGTATTTAGGCATCAATATCAAAAGAAATTAAACTCTACGAGATAAAGATTAGGAAGAACAAAATTAGATGATACTGCTGTAGAGTAAAACGTATACGATGTAAGTAAATTAAAAAGAGGCCTATTTAAATTCGTTTGAGAAAAAATCAAAGCAGAGTCTATAGATCTGATCAGGTTTCAGGAACTGAAGGAACAGAAGCTGGAGTATTAGTAGGTATAGAGTATACGGGTCATGATATCGCGTGTTCCAAGAAGTACCGATCACCTTGAAGACATTATTCATGAAGTTTCCACCTCCAACTCCACTTGTTCTTGATCTTCCTCTTGTTCTTTTTCTTATTCATCAGGTACTTACTCTTAATCCGGCAGTCGACATAGCCTTATAGCATTCAATCGGCAATCTCGTTGGTCCGGTGGTTGCTGCTTCGGAATGAAGACGTCGTCATCAGGCCTTGAATTAGAGATGCCCGATGAAACAGAGATCCTCGTACTCATCAACCTTCTGCCGAAGACGATCCTGGTTCGAGTGCTCTTTAGTCTGAGTTGTCTTATATATCTCAAAAATAAAATTATTTCCGACTACATCGGCAACTACAACTGCTACTTCTTCTTCTTCTTCTTCTTCTTCTTCTAGTATTGAAAGATAATATTATATGTATGTAGAGTATTGAAAGATGAGGGAGGACAGAAGCTCGTTGTTGAGCTCTCACTTAGCAGGAACGGTGTCACGATCGTGGGACGGGGCATTAGCATATCTCGAGCGCGTGTAGAGCACAAGCTCTACCGGCGAACGATACAGAATGAAACAGAAGAAAAGAAGAGTAGAGTAACAGTGTACATGCCAGGACGACACAGGTCGTGCCACTGTAACTGAGAGAGAATATACTTATACTTATAACCATACGCTCGAGAACTTACTTGCCCCGTTAACGTCGCGTGTTGCCCCACGTCACGATCAGGATCCTATTTACATAGCGCCGATCAACCTGGTGCACTCCACAGACACTACCTAAAATTTTCATTACTTCGGTTATTAAGTTCGTTATACAGAAAAAGAAATTTACTTCAATCGAATAAATCAGTTTGAAGAACTTTATCCTCTTAACTTGAGTAAAAACATTCTTAAACGAAGAAATTTTTCTTTATTCGAATTTTTTTTTTTTAATTTAAGAATTTCTTTTGCAATGCAATAAAAATAAATAACTTGACAGGCAGTTACAATATTTTTCAAATAAAAATTTATGGTTAATTAGATCTAAATGAGGTTCAATTACCGAATGTAGAGTAAATTATAAAAAAATAAAATTAATGATAAGATAACTGTAAAAATTTTTAGATTTCTTTTCAAATATTTCTGAATTTATTCCAATTAATTTTTTATTAATGATAAATAATTTGAAATTTTTTTGGAAAGAATTTTGTGGTAGCAGTAACGATCTTTGTATTGTATAGCTTTTATGATTTATATGATGGTAATTGTTATAATGCGATCGTAAGAATTACCATCTTAATGGTTAAATTTACCATCGAACTGAATTAAATCTAGCATTTAAATATAAAAAACTATTATATAATAATTATAAACATAAAACCCTTTCATTTGAGTCCTGAAAATTAAATTGTAAGATACGTTTTCGCTTGAAATAATTTGCATTTTAAAAATCTCATGTATTGTAGTCAGTAAATAAATCCTTTTTTTTTCCTTCGTTGGCTATCGCCCCGATTGGGCCACTTGTCATTAAATAAATCCTTATAATTCAAAACATTACAAATCAATAGATTTTTTCTCAAGTTATTCTAATGGTTTTTTTACATTCTGTTTATTGGACTATTTTGATGTTTTTTTTCGTTTCTAATTTATTTATTGACTCGTGTACATGAAATTGATAATAATTTAATTATTGTACATGAAAATATATCCTATAATTCAATTTTCAATGCTCAATTAAAAAAGCTTAGTATTTATAATTATTATATAATAGTTCTTTATGCATGAATGATAAATTTAACTACATTTGATAGTTAGTGTAACCATCAAGGTGGTAATTCTTACGATCCTCTTACTATCATATAAATTATAAAAACTACTATACAAAAATTGTTGACGCTACCACAAAATTTTCTCCGTATATATCTCTAAATATTTAAAAAAATAAATGAATTATTAATTAAGGACAAAAAAATATTTACAAAGCCTAATTATGACTACACTGAAAAAAAAAAATAACTTGATTCAAGAGAAAAATTCTTGAACCAAGAATATAATTTTAAAGAGGGCAATTGTCTTGAATCAAGACAAAAAATTCTTGAATCAAGTAAAATTTTCTTAAATCAAGAATTTTTCTACTCAAATCAAGAATATTAAGTTCTTCAAAATTATATACTTGATACTTGATACAAGAACATTTTTTTTTCTGTGTAATGATTAAAAACTGAACCTATTAAGTACTATAACAAAAAAAAAATTAGCATAATTGATGCAAAGTCTATAGAAAGTTTAATGAAACAGCATATATAATACATATATATAAATAATATAAAGAAAGGGAGGAATAAAAATCGCCGGGATACAGTGGTATCGGTTCCAAGAAAGGCTTATCAGCGTCGGATATGTTAATGGCGACCATGTCGTCCCCTCGCCGCTCCCAACTGCCCCTGAGTCTGGCTCTGGGTTCGAGATATATTGCCGGTGCCCCGGATTGTCGTTGAGCTTGAAGTAGAGGTAGATGTAAAGGTATACACAGAATAGAGGGTGTATGGAACAACGATAGTTAAATGTGTATGAGCATACTCGTGTATAAGATATAACTGAAAAATAGAGAACAGTCCAGTAAAGGAGTGAGTAAGTAGATAGAAGAAAGGCTTGCAAGTGGAGAAAGTAAGAGCAAATATAAAACACAAAATACAAGGCAAGTTGAAGCAACTAGAACTGTACAGTTGTAGAGTGCAAACGGAATAAACCCTTTCCAATTTCTCTTTCTCCTTCTTCTTCTCTTTGTTTTAATTCTCATGGTTGATGGTACATACATTTATATTTATATATAGTTTGAGATCGGTTGCATGCACGTGCAATTAAGAATGGCCGTCGGCCCTGAAGAGTGAGATGGACACTGCCAGCACTCAGGCAGATCCATCGATGACTGCTTATTTACAGAGCCGAGAACACGGCCCGCTGCCACGTGAGATGTTAACCGAGGATAGTCTATATACACTAGTGTATTATACTGTAGACTCTTTGGTGCATCAGCATCACCAGCATCAGCATCAGCACCAGAGCCAGAGCCAGAGAGTGAGCGGACTGAATACTCCTCGAAGAGAGGAAGAAAGAAAGAAAGAGCCTGGGATCTAAAGAAAACTTAACTCGGCAATCTGTCCGTGGATCTTATTCCTCTGGGACCTCGCCCGAGGAGGCAATTAAAGTATCCGGGTAATTCGACCCACCAGATCAGGAGTTACGCTCAACAACGTGTCATACGTTTCCCGAGTCACATTTTCGACTACTTAATTCCAATTCCGCTTATTATTTTATTTTATATTTTACTCCCGATCAAACTGCTTGAGGTTTGATTCAATTTTCAACTTTCGAAGCAGAAACTCGCGCTTGCGTACGAGTTGGGGCAATTAGAGGGGATGCTTACTCCGTAAAGAAATGTTAACCATTAGGGAGTTTGCTGGCAATTGTACGGTATCCACCGAACGTACAGCATGCCATTCAAATGAATTATATTTATTTTTATAATTATATATCATGGTGATCTCATTCAAAGTCGCTGAACATAATCTGTGGTGGCAGCTTAAAATCAACCGTAAATAAATAATAGTTTTGAAAAATAAAAAATAGCAAATAATTTTTAATAAGTTAAAAATACAAATAGAGTGATAAACAAAAAAATTTATTTTATTTTATTTTATTTTATAGAAAACGTGGAGTGCTTGATATTTATTATTGTAATTATTTTATTAATACACAGAAAGAAAAAATTTGATCTCAAGATAATTTCTTGCTCCAAAAAAAATTTAGTCTTTTTTACAATTTTTTTTTATTCAAATAAAATTTTTTTTCTGTATTGATAATTGTGAAAATAATATTGCAGAAATATTTCTAAAAGCAGCCAACGATTTTTTTAACAAAAAAAATTCTTTTATTAATCACTTTATTCTTATTTTAAACTTATTAACATAAAATTATTTATACTTTTTAATTTGGCTTGTCATAAAACCATTTTTTAAACTAATAAATTATTTTCAGATTTTTAATCTAATTATAAACCAAAAACGTTAGATCATAATATTCTACTTAATTAAAAAAGAAACAATATTTACTGTCATTCAATAAATATTTCTATTAAAAAACTTTAACATTATAATTCAACTAAACAATAAAAATCTTTTTTAATTTGTTCCAGGGGAAGATGAGGAGTGGAGTGACTCAGAGAAGACCCCGTCGGTGAGCAGCGGGGTGGATGGTGGAGGATCAACAGTATCCAGTCCAACACCGCCGCACCCCGATGAAGAAACGAGTCTCCCGCCTCCCCCAAGACTGAACCAAGCCTCAGGAATTTTGAGCAACTCCTCAATCGAAGACTTCCGCTTACGCCTGAACATCCTCTCGGATGACGCGCGGAAGCGTTTGAGCAGCCTCGCGGACGATTACGAGCTATCAAAAGCCCTGCGACAAGGATCCAAGAGCCTCGAAAGGAGTCCCGCGAGGGTCGACAACGATGACGGAACGTCTTCGCCAAAAGAGACTGAATCCAGCAGATCGACCGGTTCGCTGTGCAAGCGCCGGGATTCCGACGAGTCCCGCCGCTCCGACACCAGCTCCGAGCACCCAAAAAAGATGCGCCTCGAAGAAGATGCACCTAGACTCCGGTTGAACGCTAGTTTGGCGACTGATCCAGCGCTTAGACCCGCCACTGTTGCTGCTCTGACCCTAAAACCCGACGGTCTGTCTCCACCGAACTCGGGCTCTTCGCTGCCAGTCGGGTTGCAGAACGCCCTGGCTTCTGGGAGGCTCTTCGTGATACCTACTGATGGTAAGGACCCGATCACCGTTGACCCGACCCGGCCCATTCCGCTCTACTGTCCGCCTTGCGGGATTAGGTTTTCATCCGCCAGCACTTTAGAGGCTCACCGGACTTTCTACTGCGCCCACAGACCGAGAGCCGAGGAGGACAACGCTAACGATGATGATGAAGACAAGTCCAGCAAATACGAAGTTCGGAAAGCGTACGCGTGTCCTCACTGCTCTTACAGCGCCGACAAAAAAGTTTCGCTGAACCGTCACATGAGGATGCACGCAGCTTCGCCGGCAACTCCAGCTCCCGTTTCTGTTCCTCCAGTTCCTGCTCTTCCGCCAGCGTCTACCACTCCAGTTTCGATTTCCAGTAGCAACAATACTCCAACGAACGGGCTCGTCAACGAAGAAACCGAGCGGTACTGCAGGAACTGCGACATCAGGTTCAACTCTTTGAAGACTTACCGCGCTCACAAGACTCACTACTGCAGCACCCGACACGTAGTCAAGGACCCACCTACTCCAGTTCCTGCAAAAGCGTCACCTCCAACAAGTTCCAGTCCTGGAGACTCTCCACCGCCGCAACCGTGTCTCGCTCTGCCGACTAACCCGATCCTGATTGTTCCCTGCTCGTTGTTCCGTGGGGCGAGTGTTCTTGCTGCCCCTTCGCTTCCAGCTCCGGACACCGCGTGCTTCCTCTTACCGAACGGGTCGCTTCAGCCGATGACCAGAGGTCTGGCACCGGCTGGAAACTCTATAGACCCCTCGCAAGTTCTCAGGGTGGCTAACAAGCCGGTGACTCCGGCTACGGTGGCCGTTCCGTCAAGGCCTAACTCTCCGTCTTCTGCGGCTTCGACTCCCCTGGATCTGAGCATCAGGCGGTCTCCGGTGCTGCATCCGGACGAGAAAGAAAATCGCGTTTCTCCAGCTCCTTCATCATTGCCGCCATCTAGCAGTCCAAGGTCTAGAGGAAGCGCTAGTCCGCGAACGAGGTCGCTGCCGACGGTCCAAACAGCTGGCTCTGGAACAGCAACACCTACTGTTCCGCCAACGGAACTAGCGCTGAGACTTGCGGAACTACCTCCGCCTCCAGTTCCTGGGGTCCTGGTCAAGCAGGGTGTTTCCAGATGTAAAGAGTGCAATATTGTATTCTGTCGGCATGAAAATTTTGTGGCTCATAAAAAACACTATTGCCAAGCGAGGGAAAATACTGTCTGCAGTCCTCCTCCTTCGGATACACCCTCACCTCCGCTGGTGCAGCTGATCTGTGCGGCTTGCGGGATCAAGTTCGCTTCGATGGATAATCTCGTGGCTCATCAAGCTTTCTATTGTCCAAAAAAACCAGAGTCTCAGGAGCATCATACGCGTTGCCCTAAATGCAAGGTTGGTTTTGTTTTAATTTTTTTTTATTTGGAAATTTTTTAATTTTTATTCAAGTTTTTTGATTGAATTATTTAATTAATTTAAATTGCTTGGTGTTTAGGTGATGATTGAAACTGGTGCAACGCATACTTGCTCGATACAAGCTGGTGGTTGGAGATGTCCAGTTTGCGGTGCAGTAAGTCCAACTGCTGGTGCTGCTCAACGTCACATGGATGCTCATCAAGGTGTCAAAGCTTTTCGGTGTACTATTTGTCGGTACAAGGGTAATACTCTTAGGGGAATGAGAACGCATATTAGAATGCATTTTGAAAAACGTGGAACTGATTTACAGGTTTGTTTCATTTTTGTGTTATAATTATTTATTATAGTTGATATATTTATGCCAGTTTAAAAATGTAATGAGTGTGTAATAAATTAACAAAAATTATTTCATTATCTTTGATGTAATTGAGAGAAGAAAGAAAATTTTATCTCTCATTTATTTATATGATAAAACAAGTTTTTAAGTTAAACAGTTTTATTTTTTTTATTGTTCATTTTTTGTTTAATTTTTGGAACAGATTTTAATATTTTTTGTTGCTTTTATACACGGATAGATATAATCCCAGATTATACTCAGTGATCTGTGGTGAAAAAAAATTTCAGATTGTAGCTAAAAAAATCCAGATTATACGGCGTGATATCTGAATTATACTCATTGTAATCTGAATTATACTAGATACTATCTAAAAATTTTTGTCACTCAGTTAATCTGGGATGATATCCAATGTCCTCTTGTTCTTTCTATGTAAGCTTCATACATAAGATTTTCTATAAAATAATTGGAAATTAATCCTGTTATAGCAATTTTACTTTTTTAAATTTATTTCAAAAGTACCTAAACCATGTATATAGTAATTAAATATTAAATACAGTCATATAGTGGCTACGGTGCTAATAAAATTTAACAGGCATAAAAATCTCAACTATCAATTGGTCCAATGATTGTAATATGTAAATAAATTTAATTAATAGTAAATAATGATTAATTGTAGGAAGAAAATTACATAACATGTGTGTTGGATGACGACACAACGTCAGTACCAACACCTGAGCCAGCAACGGCAACAACTCCCGAAGAAATTCCCGCCGAAATCCAAGTCAATGGAAAAACTGAAACAAGGAAAAGTCCTCAGCCTCCACAGCCGCAGCCTCCAGCAGCTCCAGCTCCGCCACCAGCGCACTCACCGGTAGCAGTCCCACCAACAGCAACAGCAACAGCAGCAGTAGCGAGTCCAGTAGTGACAGTAGCAGCAAGCAAAGTGAAGCAAGAACGTGAAGATACACCACCACCTGAAGAAACAGTCGATCCAGCTAAAACAAACACTAACTCGCGATACTGCCGCTCTTGCGATATAAGCTTCAACTACTTGAGCACCTTTATCGCCCATAAGAAATTTTACTGTTCAAGTCACGCCGGTGAAGCAAGCAATAACAACAATAACAACAGCAATAATAATAATAACAATAACTCAAATAGCCATACGACGAGCCCTCCAGCTGGCAGAACTGAAGCTTCCCTCCTATAGGTTTTACAATAATTACCACTATAAAAAAATTTATCGATTAATTCATTAAATAATTAAATAAATTCTCTTACATTTTTGTATTCTGTCGATCGAAATGATCTGCAGATGTTATAGGACTGTTAATTGTTGCCAGTTTTAAATGTTAATAATAATACACTAGTTTTAATATTTCGTGTGATTAATTTTTCTTCATTTCTTCTTTATCATTATTGTTATTATTATTATTATTATTATTATTATTATTATTATTATTGTTATTATAAATTTTTTTCTTTTTTTTTTTTTTCAATTTTATCTATCAATCCAGGGAATTGTTCGTACTTATTTAAATTGATAAAAATAGTGATGTAAATAAAACTAATTATAAAGGAAAGAAGAAAAGAGAAGTGAAGAAAAATAAAACTAATTAATTTACAATGAATAACTGATAATTTAATTTTATGTGATTGTATGATCGTTTACTTTATAAATGATTTGAATTGTCATGTAAATAAATTTCAAAATTATATATATGTATGAGTATAAAAATGACAAGGTTATTAAAATCATCTTGTATGCGTATTAATATCAATATTGATGTAATTAATTTTTTGTCAGTTAACGGTTGTTACGAGTGATATGAAAATTCAGAAGGTCTTGACATTCGCTTGGCAGACCAAAAATAATAATTATAATGATAATGGTAATGATAAAATTAATAATTATAATAATAACAATAATAATAATAATAATAATAGTAATTGGAATATTGACAGCTCGTTGGGTGCAGTCTCATGACTTTTTGAATAATCTCGTAGAATGTAGTTATCTGAATAGAAAAATTCTTTTTAAATATACAATTATTTCATGATAATTAATAAAAATTTAAAGGTGAAAGATGATAATAATAATAATATTGATAATAATAACAACTATAATATTATTAATGAAATTGATAATGGAGTGAATGTAAAATGTGTACAGTAGAAAAGTAGAGTATTACTTATAACACGTACGATATAGTTAATGAATGATACCAATCTCAGCTTGTGAATCTGTTAAATTACGTTGCAATATAACATTTAATATATATATATATATTATTAATTATTAATTATATAAATGAATATATATAAATATAAATATATAAATATTAAAAAAAAAAATAACTTGATAATTAACGCGCCCGTTGACAGTGCGCTCGCGATCACGTCACGTTTGTGTTGATAATAAAACACATGACCTTTAATTAATTATTTTTTTTTTAATCTGTGATTTGATGTGAATTATCATAATTATAAAAGAAAATTTTTCTTCCAATTGTAGCAATAAAATTTAAATTAGGTTTATAGTTATTGTTTTAGTTGAGAGTTTAAAATGTTTTAATAATTGATATATTAATTAGTAAATCTGACATTGAAAGTGATTAAAATTTTTATTAATAATTTTTAATAAATGTTAATATTGAATAAAAATTTGCTACGACAAAGAAAAATTTTTTCTTTCATGTGCTTTATTATTGATACAAATGTTAATAATTCTGATGCGAATAATCAAAATAGAATAACCGCGTATAAAAAAATTAATAATTAATTGAATATCTTCCTTTGAGGACGCGCGGTTCTCCGACGCGGGTGCACACAATTGTATAAATTAGAATATAAGGCCAGTGTTACATGTATACGCAGTGTACTCATATCTTATGATAAAATTAAAAACAAAACATATTCTAGCGCAATAATAAATTTTTAAAAACCGTATGTTCGATCGGTACAAAACCTTGAACAATTTTATCACAATTGTAATTTTGAGCTATTAAAATAGAAAAAACATTTTAATTACATTATCATGCGCTAGTTCATTTCATTAAATTATAACTTTTATTTTGATGTTAAAAAATATATTTTTTTTCCTTTACATATATATACATACATGAATCTTAATAGACTGTACTATCAAAAATATTGTTATTTTTGAATCATTCATTAAATAAATACACTCTGTGATCGAGAAAACGGTCGGATAGTCGCGTAATTTTTATATTACGTCACAGGGAGGCTAGAATTTATCAATTAGTATGAATAAATAAAATAAACTCAAATACATTTGTATTAATTAATGACTCCAAGTTAAACAAAATATTTCGATGATTTAGTTAATTAATCAAAATAAATTTATTTTTTCTTTCTCAATAGTAAGCCTTCAAGTGTCGTTGGAAATCAAATTATGAAAGGAAATTAAGAAATGAATTAAAAAAAAAAAAATAAATAAATATTAACTAAAATTTTTTTTCTCTCATTTCTTGTTGAAAATATCTAAGCTTACTTCTATTAATCATTTTTATTTTAATAGATAAATTTACATATATAAATTCTATCTATATATGTATATATAATAAAAACAAACACGGAAAAAAACGTGCGGTAAATCCAACCACACTTGGAGTTGGATTTGAAACACATGAAAATCATCCGTAAACAAATTATAGCGTATATATACTTTAGTCCATCCTGTAGTAAATGCTACTCCAAGTGTAATTGGATTTACCGCATTTTCTTTTCCGTGAATACATAAACGATTTAAGAAGAAACAATGATTTATAAAAAATTCCAAATGCTTTATTTCAACAGTATGAATTAAATTTTTTTTTAAACAGAAAAGTAATTAATATTTATAAATCATACTAAACTTAGTAAATAAATAACCCAATTTAATAAATGATGGAAATTATACCTAATGAATAACGATAATGATGATAATAAATTATGAATTATTTCTTAATCATTATCATCATGGCCTTCTTCATCACTGTGAATTTCTGATATGAATACACCACTATAATTACTGTCATCACTATCATTGTCACAGTCATCATCATTATCATCATCACTTTCTTCATCGTCATCATCATTCTTTTTGTTCTTCAACTTCGCTTTAAATTGAGCATACGCGAGTCCATAGTGCTCAATATCACTGTCATCAACAGTGTACTTGGAATTGTCCAAATTGTAAATATAATTATCATATTCATCGTCAGACAGATCAGATTGTCCATCATGCAACCACATTCTACTTACAGCTTGTTCCATATCTTCAACACCAATCGAACCATCTGAGTGGTAATCATCTGAGTCAGGATAGTCGTTTTTCCAATTAGATTCACAGTTCGAATCATCCGAATCGTCTTCCGAGAATTCGCCATTTTCTCGGTACTTATCATCAAACACCATCTCATCATTGTACGGTTCAATCGTAAAGGAATCATCAATTAATTTTATTGTATTTTCCATGACACAATATACATCGAAAACAAACTGCGAACAATCCTGTAAATAAATTTATTTAATAATATATTTATTATTACAAAGTAGAATCTAAAATATGAGGGAATCTAATTATTGAACTTTTAAGGAAATTAATTCAAGCAAAAAAATCATTGATTTTCATAGCGGGAAGTTGAAAATAAAAGATCAACCATCAATAATATTTAACTTGATTATTAATAACATTTAAATAATTATTAAAATTAAATGACACTAAAATTGACAGACATTAGAAATTTTTTAGAATCTTATAGCAATGAAATTATAAAAAAAATTTAATAAAAAAATTCCACATGTAAAAATTGAAAAAAAATGTTTAGGGGAAATTTTTAAAAGCATTATTATTATTATTATTGATTTGTTATAAGAATTTAAAAAATTGACATTTGTCAGTTGAATTCTGTAACAAAAAAATTAAATAAAAAAATTCCACATGAAAATTAAAAAAAAAAGATTACGGGAAATTTTCAAAAACATTAATATCATTGTAATTTATTTGTTATAAGAATTAAATAATTGAAAGTTAACTTCAGTATCATAAACTTCATAGTATTTAGTGTAGTTGAACTGTTGTGTGAAGCACGTTCATCAATGAAAAGAATAAAAGAGTAAGGGCCAGTTTTTTAATCCAAGATAATAGTATATTACACACCTAGGGAAGTAAAGTAAGAAATGTCTCAGATCACATGCAATTGTTGGCCGAGGCGAAGCCGAGGAGTGTATACTACTTTTTTGTCCGACGAAGGCGGAAAGCGGCAACTTAGTTTAGCGCAGCGGGACGAAAGTTGCCACTTTCCGCCCGGAGGGCAAAAAAATTTTATCCAGGGCAAAAAAATTTTATCCAGGATAAAATTATTATTACCAGTATATTTATATATATGAAATATATAGATATATTCTATCATTGGATAAAATTTTATCCTGGATTGAAAAAAACTGGCCCTAATTGTAATTAATTTTGAATTGAAAAGTAAAAAAATTACCGAAAGATCTGTATCCTCAGCTTTTTTAGTGCAAGAAACAGAATCTTCGACATCTATAAGAGTCATACTGAGATCATTATCTTTTCCATCTGCATCTGATGACTCTATTTCCCGGAAGCAATTGACAAATTTGTAACGATTTTCTCGCGAATCCTCTTGTTTTTGTGTCCGGGTTTTATTCAGAACGTCAACTGAGTGTTGTTTGTAGTTAGCTTTGAGCTGACTAGTTGTGAGTGTCTTTGCAATTTCTTTCGCAGCATTTACTTCCTGAAAAAAATGTTTTATATAAATTAAAACTAAATTCTCAAATAAAAATAAATTATTTAAATAGTATTAAAAACTGTACCTGATTTTGCACAGTGCCAGCAAATTTTACAACAGTTTTCAAAGGCTCTTTAGGATCCGTAACTTTAGCAGCTTCATCATCAACCTTTCTTTTCTTACAAGCTATTATCAAGGCATCCAGTGGTTCATCTGAATTACGTCTTTTGACTCTTAATATCGTCGTCATTTTGTTGTAATTAAAATGCGACAGTAAAAATCAATAATTATTTACGCAATACTACGAAATTAATTTATTCAACAAATGGAAAACTGCAAGTCGGTTTCAGATCTTTCTAGAACATCGAACAAGTTTTAAGGTTAAAAATACAAACAATCGACTCCTCAAGTTCATTGTCACCTTACATGTGATAATGTACAAGACGACGAAAAAATAAATTTATGTTATAAACATTCATACTTTTTAATTATTTTTCCAACGATTAATCAAGAAAGGTATGGAATATAAGAATAAAAATATTGCACTTTACGACTAGCACTGGTGCCTGCTGGTGCCTCTGCAAACACAGAATACAGGTTACGATTTACGACATCGACATGACACACAGTACTCCACAATGCAGTGTGAGATAAATAAAAAAAAATGGAGTTGGCAACCCTTAACATTAAATTAATTTTAAATACCATACATTGAAAACAACGAATCCTGTGTTACCGCATGATTTAATTTATCAATTTAATTTAATAAATGTTAACACAAAAATATAAAATAATTCTGTTTATTAATAAATAAAATTCAACTACACATTTATTTTTATGAAATGTATTTTTATTTAAAACAAAAAAAAATAGTTTGCTACAACTTTAACTTTTTTTTCCTCAATTAAATTTACCCAAGCGGTACAAAAATTTTTTTAGTGATGTTTTGTTTAATTTATGTTGACAATTATAAATTTCTGACTTCTTGTTAAATAAAATCTCCCAAAAAGTCAACATTTTTTTTTGTAACGCAAGCGTAAGCATGAAAATTTACCTCCTTATTATTATTATTTTGTTTAAATTTACCCTGAATGTACATTCGATAATTACATTTCATACAAATCATTAGTTATTTTTTTAAATGTTAAAGTTTTTAGTATCTGTAATGATCAGGCTTGAATGGTCCATTGACTGGGATGTCTAAGTATTTAGCTTGATCAGGAGTCAATTTAGTTAATTTAACACCAAGATGATCAAGATGTAATGCAGCAACTTCCTCATCCAACTGAATCAAAAATTTATCATATTATAATATTTAATGTCTGAAAAAATAGTAAATAATTAAAAAAAATAATAATAATTTTACCTTTTTAGGAAGCATATGAACATCAATGTTGTAAGAATCAGATTTAGTCCACAGTTCAATTTGCGCAAGAACTTGATTAGTGAACGAAGTACTCATTACAAAGCTAGAATGTCCTGTGGCGCATCCTAAATTAACAAGACGTCCTTCAGCCAAAACAATAACATGTCTTCCGTTACTCAGAGTGTATCTATCAACTTGAGGTTTGATATTTATCTTTTCCTTAGCATTTTTGTCTAACCATGAAACTTGGATTTCACAGTCAAAGTGTCCAATATTACAGACAATGGCATCATCTCGCATGACTTCAAAATGATGGCCTCCAATGATATCTTTACAACCAGTTGTGGTTACAAAAATTTGTCCTTTTGGAGCAGCCTCTTCCATTGTAGTTACTTCATAGCCTTCCATAGCTGCTTGCAGGGCGTTAATTGGGTCTATTTCAGTAATGATAACGCGACCACCAAGAGCGCGAAGACTCTGAGCACATCCTTTACCTACGTCACCATATCCAGCAACAATACAAACTTTTCCAGCAATCATTACGTCTGTAGCGCGTTTTATTCCATCGATCAATGACTCACGACATCCGTAAAGATTGTCAAATTTGCTCTATAAATAATTAATATAAATAATTGGTAGTCAATCATTGATGTTATTAATGTACGAAACTTAATAATAATTTATGATGGAACGTTACAGCTAAAGTCATGTAATAATTATTCATTATATTTTGTTTAATATTGTTTTACACTATTGTATAAAAATTTTATATTTACTCTTGAGGGTCTCAAGGAGTCTCGACTCCATGGTCTTAATAAATAAATAAATAAATCTATACTAATAAATTGAGAGCCGGTTTTTTTTTTCGGTTATACTGCGAAAACTACTAAACCGATTGGAATAATACTAATACCATAAGATGCAGCATGTTTCGGAGAAGGTTTTAGTATATAATATGTTGCTGATTACTTATCCGGAACCTATATTTTTTTGACTTATAAATAATGAATATTTATTGCAACTAAATTTATGCTATTCGATTGTCATTTGTTTAAAATAAATTTTTTTTCATATAACCTGCATTGAAAATGTGAGTTTCAATGCCTGTTGAGCCAACCGAAACTAGACTATTTCAGACCTATGCGACCGTGCCGGGCAGGTATCAATTATTTCTTCCCGGCGGATAGAAAATAAAGATTTTCTGTCCGCGAGGTGAAGTTGCAGCTTTATTTTCAATCCTATCAATTGTTTGTTTATTTTATACCTTTATAATTGTCATTCTAACCGTTAACTGTACTGACATATTATAATTCTGTTATTAAGCATAAATAAGAATGATAAAAGAAAACTTGTCAATTTACGAATAATGTTTGGTAAAAAATAAACTATTACTTTCTATTTTATTATAAGTTTCATAATAAAATGGTATTTTCGCTGTTCGTCTGAAACTATCTAGTTCTGGTTGGCTCCAGACATTGAAACTAGCATTTTTAATGCAACTTATATGAAAAATATAATGTGACGCGGGATGAAACACGATTTCAGACCGAGTGATGCCAGCCCTCGCTTCGCTCGGGCAGGCAACTTCACTGGTCTGAAGTCATTTTGTTTCATCCCTAGTCACACAATATACTATAGTTCTATTGGTTATGTTTATATACTAGACAGATTTCTTCACTTATGAGACCTGCAATTTCTTTAACTGAAACTTTCAATGCTCATTACATATTTTTTTTTTCATATCAATTATTATTCATTTTTGTAAGAAAGACACGGGAATGTTATAATGATTGCACATTGAAAGCTACAATGAATATTATCTAGAATAATTACATGGATAAAAGATGCATGCCAATTCGACAGAATTTAGAATCTGTGCAAATCAAAACAATACTCTAATTAAATTTCAAGTCTAGACCTAAAAATGCAATTATATAAAGCGCCCATCGGAGCGGGCGAGTAACAGCTAGTAAATAAATAAATAAAGAAATAAATAATAATAATAATAATAATAATAATGTGTTTTAATATATGACTCTATAGATCGGTGTTTTTACTTAATAAAGAGGATAAAAAAAAATGGTTATTATTATCAATCGATACCCGATCCAATTCTTGAAGAATGACTAATTTTTCATTATCATTCCTTCACCATAATATTTTATCAGTATGAGGTCTCATACGATGAAAATATGACAATTAAAACTTATTTCAACAATTTTTGTTAGAGAATGTGTAAAGATGTAATTTTTTTACTCAGTGTAACTTTTTTCGGTAAATGAAAGAAAAAAATAATAATAATAATTAAATACAAACCTTTGTAACAGAATCATTAACATTAATTGCTGGTACTTTTAAAGTACCGTTCTTAACCATTTTATAAAGATTGTGAACTCCAGTAGTAGTTTCTTCAGATATTCCCCGGCAATTTACTAAGTACTGAGGATATTTGTCGTGAACAAGATTTGTAAGATCACCACCATCGTCAAGTATCAAATTAAGCGGTTCTCCATTTTTGAAAACAAGAGTTTGTTCAATGCACCAGGTGTATTCTTCTTCAGTTTCACCTTTCCATGCGTAAACTGGCACTCCTGTTTTAGCAATCGCCGCAGCAGCATGGTCTTGAGTACTGAAAATGTTGCATGATGACCATTGTACCTAGAAAATAAATCAATTTAATAATGTGATGATAATAATATATAATAAATAAAAATCAATTTGTGTTACAAAATTCAAGAGGTTAACAGATAACCCGAATAATCATAAAAGTTTTTGTTACTAAGAAGATAAATTTAGAAAAACAAGTTTTTTATAGTAGATAAAGAGTATGATAATTACCTCTGCCCCTAGTTCAACCAGAGTTTCAATGAGAACTGCTGTTTGTACAGTCATGTGCAAGCAACCAGCTATTCTTGCTCCTTTCAATATTTTCTTTGGCCCGTATTTTTTACGTAATGCCATCAATCCCGGCATTTCATTTTCTGCCATTGTTATCTCTTTTCTTCCCCATTCTGCCAATGAAATATCAGCTAAAAAAAAAATTATAAATTTTATTATTAAATAATAGCATTAATTTTTTTTAAGCAATTAAAATAAGAGTGACATAATGTAGCATAAAATCGAAAATATTTTTAATTTAAATTAAAAAATTAAATTTTTTCAAGGTACAGGTTTGAAAAAATTTTTTCAAAATGTCCTAGCATTTTTTATCGGTCCGTATTATTTAGAACTTTTTTACGTATGAATAGACATGTTCTATTTAGTTTCTCGACAAAAATTAAATTTATTACTTTTAACAATTAAAAATCATTAGATGTTTATTATTTCTAGTATCATAATTAATAAATAGAAAACAATTATTTTTTAAAATAAACCGGTTAACCACGTGGAGAATAATAAATTCATGTACAATTGTTTATTTATAATGCTAAAACAGTCAAATTTAAATATTAAAAAAGAATATATTTATGTTTATTTAACTTACCAACTTTGTAGTCTGGTTTGCCAGGCATTTTATAAATTTTTAAATACAAAATTGATTTGCTAATAAAAAAAACCGGTGAAATGTGGAGTTCTACAAGAATAAAGTAAAAAATTAAGCGTGCAGTCGTTATTTATATGTACCAATGTATATCGAACAAGTCTGAAGTAAGCAGTTAAATTAAATTCCCGGCACAAGTTGACAACTTCAGGAAAGTGATCATTTTTCAAATGAGAATGAGTCTTTACTCTGGTGCCCGGTAGAAAAAGATGAAAAAGAAGTATAGATATATTACATACATAGAAAGGTGGCGCGCAGTAACAGTATATATCAGTATGTGAAAACATTGTCAAGTGTTTAGTAATATTTCCAAGCAATAAATTATACTTTTTATTATTATTTTAAAGATATACTATTATAATAGGAATAATTAGTTATTAATTATTATGCTAAATTATTGTTAAGAAAAACAAATAAATATTAAAATGGCACAGTCTATTTTTGATGCATTATCAGGTAAATTTATTTTTCAAATATTAATAATAGGGTTAACTAACTTTACATATTAACAGTTAAATTTATTATTTTTAATCAAATATTGATTACAGTTATAAGTTTATCAATGAAATATTTACGATTTATTTTTATTATTAGGCGTCTCTTTGGACAGTTCTACTGTACAATCATTGCTCGAATCACAAAATCTCATGCCAGATATCGAACAACCAGGTAAAATTTTTGATCTATTTTATTTAGCTGCTGAGTTAAAAATATTAATTGATATTAATATAGGAATAGATCAAGATGAGGAAGACATTTTCCAATGTGGTAAATGTAAATGTCAATTCACGTCGTTGCATATGTTTTTGTTACACAAAAAATCGCATATAAAAAAACAAGAACAGACTGTTGATATAAGTCAGTATTTAATAAGTGATAATAGTCAAGTACAAGTACACAATGAGGATCCATGTCAAGATCCTACTACACAGTACAACCCAACAGAAACATTTATCCAAACTAATCAACTCACCGAGCCGATAATACTTGAAGAATCTGACATGTTGTTCAGGTAAAATATTTTAAATATAGTTTAAACTAAAAATTACTAATTGAATTACTTTTGCTCAGTATGGATCAAGAAAACTCAAGCTATCTGACAGCAGATGCTGAATTTGGAGTACCAATAATTCTCAACACTGAAAATCTTGAAAATTTCACAGCGCCGTCATTGATATCCGATGATAATTTGCTAAAAGATGATAGTAACGATGTACACCAGTCACGAACAAGTGACACAGCGTGTCAGGATGATGTTGGTTATGATGTTTCTCCTAATGAAATTGTGCCAATTGATAATAATATTATGGATGATATTGTAGATGGTTTTGAAACTCAAGATAATACCAATCCACCATTAAATTTAAAGGTACTTGACAGCTGATTTAATAATGAAAATTAAATTAGCCGACATCTAAAAATTTTTAGAATTTTTTTTAATTGAAAAATTATTACAAAAAAAGTAAAGAAAAATTTGCATCTGTAGAAAATTTGAAAAACTATAAGTGCAATTTTTAAAAATCATTTTTTAGTTATAGTTTAATAAATCAAAAAAAAAATTAAAAATGTCGATTAACTTTAGTGTTATGATTTAATAATGTATGAAATAATATTCATTGGATAATATCTTCATTGACTATTGAAAAAAAAAAAAAACAAATGTTTTTTTTTAATTTAAGGTAAAATACTTAGTTATTGACACTGGTCTAGTTGTTTGACACTTGCAATTTTATTCTAATTAAAAAAATAAAATGTTCTCAAAAAAACAATTATATTGAAATTTATAATTCAAAAATTATATTTATCAATTTATTAAAGTTGAATTGTTTGTTTAATTAAAATAAAATTGCGAGAGTCAATAACTAGGCCAGTGTCAATAACTGGGTCTTTTACCTCAAATATAAATTTTAACTTCATTACAAAAAGTTAAAAGTTATGTAAATTAATTAATGAATTATTACAGTACAAGTGCAATTACTGCCACAAACAATTTGCTAAAAAGTTTTATTGGCAGCAACACGAACGTTCTCATACAGGAGAGAAGCCTTATCAGTGTGTTGTTTGCGGACGTGCGTTTGCACAGAAGTCGAATGTTAAAAAACACATGTCATCGCACAAAGTATGGCCCGGTACAGCCATACATTCGCTACCTCCAGAGGTAATTGTGATACTCCCAATAATAATCCCAATTTAGAACTGATGATAGTAATATTTTCTTTTACAATAATTTTAATTTAAAAATAATTAATTTATTTGTTTTTGTTTATCTTCAGGCACCACCTGATGGAAGTATTGATCGTACTTATCATTGCCAATTTTGCAAAGAAATATTTGAATCGTATAAAGCACTAAAAGGTCACTTGATAGTATCGCATATGACATTGAAAGTATACAAATGCGTACAGAGCAGTTGTAGTATGATGTTTGCTGACTTAGATGATTTTCTCGAGCACACACGAAGTCATAAACGCTCAGAATATCGTTGTCATGTATGTGGTGAAGTATTTAATACACTTTCAGATCTTGGTCTTCATCAGTATGTCCACTCCGTCCAAAAACAGAAGACAACTGAAAAATATTACTGCTGTACTGTTTGTAAATCATCATTTTCAAATCTTGAAGCGCTTCAACATCATACTGAGACTACGACACACGATTACGCCTGTCCTCATTGCGGTAAAAGTTTTCTCATTGAACGATTTTTGCGGCGACATCTCAAAACTCATGTATCTTCAGCTAAATTTGCCTGTGAAGATTGTGGTAAAGCTTTCAAAACGGAGCAATATCTTGCCAATCATAAACTTATTCATAGTGAAGAAACTCCATTTATTTGCTCTCAATGCCCAGCAAGATTTAAACGCAAAGATCGGTTGGGACGTCATATGCTGATTCATGATCTTAGTAAAAGATTGAAATGCCCTTTCCGTGGATATCTCGGTTGCATGAGTGAATTTTCACGGCCTGATAAACTCAAAAGACATCTTCTTACACACAGTAATATCAAACGATTTACTTGTACTCAATGCAATCGTGATTTTAATCGTGCTCAAGCAATAAAACATCATGAAATGAGTAAACATATATTCAAATGTGACGTTTGCTCAGAGGTACTTTTTTTTTTTTTTTTTTAAATTAAGATTTCATACTCCCATGAAAAAAAAATATATGTCAAAATACATAAAAAAATCTATAAAAAATATATAAATATATCTAAATTATGTATAGTAAATATATTTTTAATAACTAATTTTTGGCCAATTTTCATACATATTTTATATATTTTAGATATATTCAAAATATATTTTTTTATATTTTTCGACATATATTTTTTTTTTTTCATGGGGGTAGATAAATTTAAATTTATTTCTTATTAATTAAATATATTTATTATTTTCAGACATTTAAAAATAAAGATATATTAAGTACACATAACTGTAATCAAACTGTTGAAACAAAAAAATATACAAGCTCACAGTTACCACGAAAAGCCTCCGGCACGTTTAAACCAAGAAAACCGACACCGAAGCGACAAATGGTAACTAAATCTGCAACTGCTGGACTTACAGAAAAGGAGAAAATAAAAACTGATGAAGTTGATAAACGAACGGTATGTTTATAAATATATAACTGACTAATCAAGCCCAAATAAGATAGAATTGTTCAATTAGATTATCGTAATTATTATTGAAGCCCACCAGCGTTGATTTAATTTAAATCAGTTAAATATTTATACTAATATTGAGTGTTTAATTATAATTACAGGTTGAAGAAACACAAAGTAAAAAAAATATGATGGAAAATTTCACCATTTTAGAAGATATGAATTCAATTAATAGTTTAATAAAATCAGATTCTTCAGATGAAGAAGAAGAAGAAGAAGAAGAAGAAGAAGAAGTAGTTATTAAAGAAATGGACGATAATGAAAAAGATATGGCAGCTGAAATAGATTTCCAGTCGATACAATAATCTAGTTGTATCAATTAATGATAAAATTTTAAACAATAACATTTTTTAAATGATATATATATTAGAATTTTTTATGTTATCATTAATCATGGATTTTCCGTTAATTGGTAGTAAAAATAGTCATCGCCATTAAGTGTGCAATGTACGCAAATTGATGCATTTTACAATAGCAACATTTTTAGCTTACATATCTGTGATAATTTTACTGTAAATAATAATATATATACATATATTATATTAACTTATAAAAAAAAATAAGTATTACTTTTATTCCATTGTATTTTATTTTTCAAAGAGTAATTATACAATTATGTCGATAATATTTTAGTATCGCAAGGAAGTTACTATCTAAACCACATCCACTTAAAAGTTTAAAAACTCGTTTTATAATAATATTTAGTCTACCGACACGTATTGTTGTGCACCTTTCCTACATAGCTACTAGGTATTCACATTATAATTTTAACTTTTTGGCCGTATTAGATTTACAAAATGCCATCGGCGTCGTATGAAGTGACACAAAAGCCTAATATACCTCAAAATAATGATCAATCTTATAGAAATTGTGTTATTACTATGGTTTTATTCATTATGATGTGTATCATTATTATTCTCGCAACTTGGCCTTGGGGAGGCTCAAAAATCGACTATATTGCAGAAGAAGTAAGATTAATTGTCAATCTTTTCATTATTTCTTTTCAATTAATTAATTATTTTATATCTTTTTAGCAATCTATTGAACAATTCGAAACTGACAATGAGTCCAAATTTGAAAGATTAGAAGAAATATCAACTTCTACGATTTCGCCCAAAGAAAATAAAAAAACTGAAAAGTTTGAAAGTAGTTCCGAAAGTTTTGAATTTTCAACACCTTCATCAGAATTATCAGAAACCAGTTCTTGGGTTGATGTCGAATCTTCATCAGTATCCAATGATAATATTGGATTTTCGTCATCTCCTGAAGAATTTAGTTCTTCACCTCATGACATTGAAACTACAACAGCTTCTAATGATAATACTATTGGAATTTCATCGTCTCCATTAGAAACATTAGAAACTAGTTCGTTGCCTATTGATAATATTGAAAGTTCATCAGTTTCTAATAACATTTTTTTAGGATTTTCACTTTCTTCACTAGACTTATCAACAAACAGTGAAGAACACACCTCAGACTTTACAGAAACTCCCATTAGTGAAGATGAAAAATCAACTTTAGATACAAGTTACTCTCCCGAAGATTCTTCAATTAATATGAGTGAAGCTCCAATTTTAACGAGTACAGAAAATAATCTTAATGAAGATACTACTGTATCACCATCAACATCAGAAGGATACAGTCTTACCCACCTTACTATCACATATTTTAAAACTGACTATACGAGTGATTCGCTGGAAACAAATTCTACCACAAATTCGGCAGAAAATGAAGAAACAAAATCAACTACGATAGATGATTCATCAGGAACATATGGATTTACCAATGAAATTACTGAATTAGAATTTTCATCGCTTACTTCAAATAATCCAACTGTTAATACAACGCAAAACAGTATCATGAACGACGAAAATCAATTAGCTTTGAAAACAACCACATCTAAATCAAAAGAAGAACTGCCAGTATGTATGTCAGGGCAATGCAAACAATTATCAAGTAAAATTTTATCTTATATTAATCACTCGGCGAATCCGTGCGATGATTTTTACGAATATGCTTGCGGTGGCATGGAATCTGATCCTGAAATTAATAATGTTGATTTATCTATGCAAGTAATGAAGAAAATAAAAAGTAGGTTTATTGTACTTATTATATTAATTGTTTTTGATTTTTTTAATTAATTAAAAATGTCTTCGGTTTTAGATTCAATGAAAAAGTTAATGCATCATCCAGAGCACTTTACTTTTATAAAATATGTCAATAGTTGCCTAGGATATGATGAATATCTGAATAAAAGTCAAAGAATTATTCAAGGTTTTTATTTTTTTTTTATTTTATAAAATTTTCTATATTGAAAATTTGAAAAAATAAGTTGATACTGTTTGAATTATTCAGCTAAAGAAACTTTGAAGAACATCGGGACATTTTATACTGCATCAGATTGGCCAAAGAATTTTGAATTGACCCAATTAATTTCCAATATGATTATTTACAACAAGTAAAAAAAAAATTTTATTTTTATTAATTTTATTAATTTAACAAAATTTATTTTTAAATTATTTTTAGCCCGATACTTTTTGACATCGTACCGGATGTAAATGAAATGAATCCTCAAACATTTATTCTAAGTCTTCAACCACCGGATAATTTATCAAAATATTTCGATCAAGCGCCTTGTATTGAAGATCTTGATGACTTATCTGGTGAAATAGATCTAGAAAAACTTTATAGCAATTATAAATCTTGCAAAGTAAGGAAAAATAAGTATTTAATTTGGATTCAATTTTTATTGCGAACATTTTTTTACAGAACAATACAAGAGAGTTAGCTAGTTCTGTTACTAGAGCGCTAAAAGAATTCGGTATTTTTGAAGAATTCAACAATTCAGATAATGTAACTGAATATATCAATGAAATATCTATTGATATACATAATCAAATAATCAAAGCTTTGATATCGGTAACAAAAACAAAATAATTATCATAAAATTAAATACTTAGATAAATATTTTCTAATTATTATTATTATTTATAACTAATTTTTTATTAAAAATAATTACTACATTTATTTGATTTAGAATTATCCGCCGGAGAGTGAAATTAATGCGTCTTATAAATCTAAAGATTATGATATCATAACTCTCAGTGATTTGGAAGATCACTCAAATTTAGTGAGTACTTAATTACTAGTAATTTATTTAAATAATAAATTATCTTCTTTTTTTTTAACTTCAACATTTTATTATATTAATAATAATTATTATTATTTAGTTAAATTGGACTCAACTGATTTCAATTACCACTGGAATGACTTTAAAATCTGACGACAAAATACAAATATATTTTAAAGATAATCTATTTCGTATTTTAAATATTTTAGAACAATTTAGTACAATGCATTTGCGAGAATTAAATAACGCACTTCTTGGCCTATACGCTAGAAATTTATACAATGAAGTAAGTAAATATTAATATCTTAAAAAATAAAATTATATTAATAATAATTTACATTGCAGTTAGTAGAAATGAAATCATCAAAAGACTCAGAGGAAAACTGTTTTATTAATGCTATGAAATATTTACCAAAAGAAACTTCATCTTTATACATTTCTTCATTCTCAATAAATGAACTTGATCATATAAATTCGGTGGTAAAGAAATATCTATTTACAAAAAAATGAAGCGGCTAAACTTTTAAAAGAATAACTGACTAGACTTACTAAAATTATTTTCCTAAGATATTTTTTCTAAAATATCAAAATTTCTGAATTAAAAATAGAAAAAAATTTTTAATCGCTTGTTTTTCTTAAATTAAAATCATAATATTTCGAAATTAATTTATTAAATTGATTGTTAGATTCAAAAAGTATTCACTGAATTAAAAGTCACATTGAAAATAAATTTTGAGCATTCAGAATGGGCTGCAGTGGAAGGTCGTAATCAATTGATTGAAAAATTAGAAGGATTATCTATTCCAGATATTGCTTACTTTAACAGTAGTTTAAAATTACATTTAACGGATGATTATTTTAACAACACAATAGAAATAACGAAAAATTATAGACGTGAAATGTACAATATTTTACAGCTCAATCCAAATAATCCAGAACAAATGTAAGTTGACATTTGTTTAATTATTACATTTAGTCATAACTTAAATAAAAATTAAATGAAAAATTTTTCTATGTAAACATTCTTTTTATAAATTATTACATAAATTCCCTGAGAAAGAAAAAATTAAAAGATAATTTTTTATACTTTTAAAATTAAAAAAATTTTTCAAAACAAATAAAAAATCCTATTCAGTTAACATCTATGTTATTAATATATTTTCTCTACTTCTTATTTTTTCTAGCTGGACATATTTTGCAAAGTCTTATCAATCAAAGCCTAAAACATTGTATAGTTTAAATCTAATTCTCATACCTTTAGGTGCAATTAACTGGCCATTAATACAAAAATATGATCAATCGTTTGACTATTTAATTTTATCAAACGTTGGAAATCTCATAGCTCGTGAAATAGCTGATTGCTTCGACCCAATTGGTAAAATAAAAATTTATCATTTACTTATTATGTATTAAATATAAATAAGAAACATATTGTACAATTTAATTAAAATAAGTACACAGTGGTTTTAAAGAGAGAATAAAATAACAATAATATTAACAAAAAAAAATAAGGATTTACAAATATGTAATAATCGTTAATCATTGCAATTATTTTTTATTCACAGGAATAAAATACTGGAATGGAACACGTGATTCTCCATTCGCCCTTATCGATGATGTCTTTACAAAGACAAATTACGATGACTATGTTAATTGTCAAAATCAATCGCTTTTTCAAGAGCCGATACATATGATACTTTCATCTCACAATCAACACATTCGTTTTATGGTAATATAACAATTATTTGAACTATTATTATACATTAAAAACACTAAATACTTTACTTATCGAACTTGTTTATTTATTATGTTTATCAATTAATAAAATAATCTTAAATGATATTATTAGATGCCTCAATTGACTCTAAATTCTCGACTATCTGACGCTATGGGCATTAAACTTGCCCACGATACTTTGGCTAGAGTTGGATCAACTTCTGCGAAGCTATTACCCTGGTTAAACTTAAATATCGATCAGCTTTTTTATCTCACTTACGCTCAGGTAAAAAATAGTTTAACTCAGTTTATTTAATTTTAATAATTGAAGACACCAGTAAGCTTCTAAAATCAATCCTAATTATATCTTAATGCATAAATATATTTATTTTTATATGCAAATTATTTCAATGCCCGATTAAAAGCAATCGATTGTCATGTCATGATGTATCTATCTACATAAATTAATTATGTACATTAATTAGCAACTAATTTAAAATTTATCATCAACAATTTTTAGTGAGCGTTTTCCTATTGATAAAATAAATAAACAGATGCTTTTATTTTTCCCCTAAAAGTTGCAAGAATTAGAAGAAATTTTTACGAATAATTTTGAAAAGATTGATTTTAAAGCTTTTACAACTCATTTTAATTTTTGCTTATGACATTTAGGATTATCTTAAGATTACTAGTTATTGATACTGTTTAATTTTTTTTAGTCATACTGTACAAAGATATCAATGCCGAACTTTGTAATTTCTTTGTATGAAAATACGATTCTATCAAGTCGCGTGCAAATTTATGCTACTGCAACAAACAATAAAGCGTTTGGCGAGTTATGGAATTGTCCGGAAGGTTCACAATTACTTCCAAACTTTTCATGTCGTATTTTTCCAAATCTCGAGTACCAAAGCGTAGTGATTGAAACTGCTTAATCATACACATGATTATTTGTTCAACACAGCAAAATCGTGAGTGTAATCAACATCTTAATTTACACTCAACGTTACATGTTATATTTTTTATTATTATTACTAATATTTTTTTTGTTTTAATGTATTATTATTTAGTATTTATGGCAAAGATTTACGAACTTGAGTGCGGCTCGTAGTGATCAGGTCGTGCGACTAGAAAGTTTGAATTAAATCAACCTTTACTTATTTTACATTATTTAAAAAAAATGTCTGTTCATTTCTACAGCTCTTTCTTGTCTTCACGATGGTCCATAGATTGTTTTTTAGTGTCTTCCAAGATTCCTAAAATTATATATAAAAAATTAATCAAACTGTCATAAAATTATTTAAAATAAATGTTAAATATTTTGTTGTAACTCAAAAGTATTAAAAAAACTTTAATTAATTTTTAAATTATAATAAAAATAACACAAAAGCTCAAAATACTTATAAACTTAGTCCAGTGAATGACCATTTTTTTTTTTTTTTTTTTTTTCAAGCACCCAAATTTAAACGAAAAATAAAGCAAAAAAAAAAGTAATTTATTTTAAAACTATGTACCAGATGATTCCGGTGTTGTGGGCGTTATGTCCCGCGTCAATGCGTTATTCCCTTTCTGTAAAAAAAAAAAAAACACGTTCCAAATGCACAGAAAAACAGACAAATAGTTTTAGCAAAGTTAGTAACTGAATATAAAACAATTAGAATAAAAAAAAGTATACGCAATATAGTTGGTGTGAAAAATTAATTATAAAGAGTATATACTTCAAAGTATTGATGCCAAAGAACACAGCCGTAGACACATAAAACTGATATCAATGTTTGACATAGTAACCAAACTATAATATTAACAGCCTGAGTTCGTTCAAAAAGTTCAGCACCATGACGAATGCACAGTAATGCTTCGGTTACCATTATCGCACCGTACACCCAGCACTGAGTACCAACTCGTTTGCATGTCGGATCCGTAGCATACATATAATATTGCCTAAATCAATGCAAATAATAGTGTAATAAATAAAAATGTAAATTTTATTTTAATTAATTGATAAGCTAAGACATTTAGACAATTCATAATAAAATAATAAAACTATGAATATTCAATGATTATTGACTTATTGGTTTTATTACCAAGTTTTAAAACAAATAAAAAATTACTGTTAAATAATTAAATGGATTTTATCTTTAGTACATTAGCTTTTCAATCAAATAAATCGATAGACTAATAATAAATAAATAAAGCTCTTACCTAACAGAGGGTGCAACAATAACGCCAACAAGAACTAATCGGCTCACGACAAAAGGATGTGACGGTGGAAATTCATAAACATGTTTTAGAAAGAAGGTATTGAGTTCAGAAATTTGCCAAAAAATTACTAGCTGACAGAGAGCAACAAACCGCATATATGTACAGTAAGGATCCAGCCACCGTACTGAAGTCCAGCTTGCCGGTGTAAATTGAAGTACAACACGTTTCAATTTTCCTGATGTACTCTCAATGTCACGTATACTTACCCATTTATATTCTCGCATCTCTAGGATTGAACATATTTTCAGACCAACCCAAATACCAAGTGCATTGCATACTGCTACGTCGAGAATAACAGCGTCCCACCAGCATTCAACGAAATTTGGTAATAAATGTGCGAATGCCATTTCTGTTAACTCCCACATTATACTTGTAGCCCAAAGTAATCCTAGATGACGAACAAGAACGGCTTTAAAAACCCAACCGAGAAAATGTGCTACAGCAAAGATATCGAGGTGATTCCAAATTTTTTCTACGGTAATATCTGAACAGTTGACTCCATACTCTTTGTCCATATCAATATGAAATGCCGCCAGACCTGGGTCTACCCACACGAGTATTTTTCTGACAGTTTCGTAGCTTTGAAATAGCATGAATAATAGAAACATGAGGTAGAGAACGCTGCAACCAAAGACAATTCGCCAAAGAGCTGGATGTGGCCTTGTAAATGGTCCATTAGGGAATGTCAATACTGATATTATCAGGAAAAAAAATATAACACATAAAATTCCTGCCCATAAATTGTCATCAACGTCATGGTTGTCTCTGTTAAAATAAATACAAAACTGTTAATAATACTAATAGTTTATTGAATAATAATAATTATTGTTGTTTAAATTGATAGTAAATAATAGTTAATAATATATAATAAAATTACCTGACAAAGGCAAAGTAGATTACAGCACTAATTGATAGAAATAATAATGTTAATGTGTGAGGAGTATAAAAAAATTCAATAGAAATATCGTCCACAGGCCTTTCATTAATGATTGGAAAACTATCAGTTTCACTTCGCAATCTATGTCCTCTGCCAATGTCCATTGAGCCAAAGCTATTTACAACACCACTGTCCTCATTTTTTCCTAGTCTATTTCTCAAAGGAATTTCATTAGATT